>NC_089803.1:13982332-13999832 GCF_029633855.1 Hoplias malabaricus | reverse complement strand
GGAAACGAACCCACAACATCCAGGTCCCTGGAGCTGTGTGACTGAGACACTACGTGCTGCACCACCGTACCGCCTAACATTACACTCAACTGACTGAAAACAAGATGGCGGGAGCCCCTTTCAAACGTTTCTACAGCCAGTCCAGACAGAAAAGTGTGCCAGGTAAAAAATCTCACCAAATTTGAGCAATTATAAAAAGCTACATCATCCATAAAAACAGTACATAAAATAAAGTACTCCTTTGAGAACATTGGGATAAAGTACTCCTTTGAGAACATTGGGACCACGTTGCATCACTGGGTGTGCTTCATTTTGTCATTACAGGGAGAGTTTCAATGTCATTGTGAACTGTCAGTGTCACAGTTTACATTGTTTGCACTTTGTTTTTGTTTCCTCATGTTTACAGTTTGAAATAAACAGTTGTGTACTTTGTTAACCAAATGTTGTTATTTATTTATTTATTTATTTTATCACACAGCAAGACACACCTATTGTCCTCGTATGGTGACAAAGACCGTTTAGGTTTATGGAGGTCTGGAGAGGCTTTTTCAGTTTCCAGGTCGTCTGAGACATCTGCTGGAGCCTGGCTGAGGGGCCTTTGTTTGTAAATCATTTTTGTCATCACGTTTATTGTCCTCAGACAGTGTGCGCTCCCGTCTGCTGGCTTCAGGATTCTTGAAGCGACTGCTACTGTGGAGACAGTGAGGGAGAGAACTGGACTCACTTCCAGGCGTCTGCTGGATCAGCTTGTGGCTGAGGTCTGGAGGTCATTGCCAGCCAACTGCAGGACCTTTCTGACCAGCGTTTCCCACCCTGGCTGTGGCCCCTGCGTTTCCCACCCTGGCTGTGGCCCCTGCGTTTCCCACCCTGGCTGTGGCCCCTGCGTTTCCCACCCTGGCTGTGGCCCCTGCGTTTCCCACCCTGGCTGTGGCCCCTGCGTTTCCCACCCTGGCTGTGGCCCCTGCGTTTCCCACCCCTGGCTGTGGCCCCTGCATTTCCCACCCTGGCTGTGGCCCCTGCGTTTCCCACCCTGGCTGTGGCCCCTGCGTTTCCCACCCTGGCTGTGGCCCCTGCGTTTCCCACCCTGGCTGTGGCCCCTGCGTTTCCCACCCTGGCTGTGGCCCCTGTGTTTCCCACCCTGGCTGTGGCCCTTGTGTTTCCCACCCTGGCTGTGGCCCCTGTGTTTCCCACCCTGGCTGTGGCCCCTGTGTTTCCCACCCTGGCTGTGGCCCCTGCGTTTCCCACCCTGGCTGTGGCCCCTGTGTTTCCCACCCTGGCTGTGGCCCCTGTGTTTCCCACCTTGGCTGCGTTCCCTGTGTTTCCCTGTGGTCCCTGCTGTTGGAGAATGGACTGAGGATGAGGGGTGACCCTGGGTGTCTATTTGGGGAATCAATGGGGTTCTGTGCAGAGTTGAGGAAGTTTGTTGTTGACCTTTTAGACCTTTTAGACCTCCCCTTTTATTGTAATCCTTTTTAATGTATGTATTTAGTAGTTAGTAGAAATCTCTCTCTCTCTCTCTCTCTCTCTCTCTCTCTCTCTCTCTCTCTCTCTCTCTCTCTCTCTCTCTCTCTCTCTCGCTCTCTCTCTCTCTCTCTCTTTCTCTCTCTCTCTCTCTCTCTCTGTACACAATGACTGTAATCAGACCAAGATGAATGAGAGTCAAATTAATTAGATCAAAAGGTAATGGCGAATAATGAGCCTGAAGTGGTCATCCAATCAGGACACAGTGAAGCTGCTTAAACAGGACTGGAGACATGGACCTTAACATGGAAAATTCAGCCTTAACCCATTAAACCCAAGGACACACAGGTGAACACTGCAGTACACATGACAGTACACACAACTGTACACACTGCAGTACATAGTACAGTACACACCGTAGTACACACGACAGTACACACGACAGTACACACAACCGTACACACTGCAGTACACACGACAGTACACATTGCAGTACACACGACAGTACACACTGCATTACAAACGACAGTACACACAACTGTACACGCTGCAGTAAACACAACTGTACACACGACAGTACACACAACCGTACACACTGCAGTACACACGACAGTACACACTGCAGTACACACGACAGTACACACTGCATTACAAACGACAGTACACACAACTGTACACGCTGCAGTAAACACAACTGTACACACGACAGTACACACAACCGTACACACTGCAGTACACACGACAGTACACACTGCAGTACAAATGACAGTACACACAACTGTACACGCTGCAGTAAACACAACTGTACACACGACAGTACACACAACAGTACACACTGCAGTACACACGACAGTACACACAACAGTACACACGACAGTACACACAACAGTACACACTGCAGTACACACGACAGTACACACAACCGTACACACTGCAGTACACACGACAGTACACACTGCAGTACACACGACAGTACACACAACTGTACACACTGCAGTACACACGGCAGTACACACTGCAGTACACACGACAGTACACACAACTGTACACGCTGCAGTAAACACAACTGTACACACGACAGTACACACAACTGTACACGCTGCAGTACACACGACAGTACACACAACCGTACACACTGCAGTACACACGGCAGTACACACTGCAGTACACACGACAGTACACACAACTGTACACACTGCAGTACACACGGCAGTACACACTGCAGTACACACGACAGTACACACAACTGTACACGCTGCAGTAAACACAACTGTACACACTGCAGTACACTCGACAGTACACACAACAGTACACACTGCAGTACACACGACAGTACACACAACTGTACACACAACTGTACACACTGCAGTACACACGACAGTACACACAACTGTACACACTGCAGTACATAGTACAGTACACACCGTTGTACACACGACAGTACACACAACTGTACACACTGCAGTACATAGTACAGTACACACCGTAGTACACATGACAGTACACCTAACTGTACACACTGCAGTACATAGTACAGTACACACCGTAGTACACACGACAGTACACACAACAGTACACACTGCAGTACACACAACTGTACACACTGCAGTACATAGTACAGTACACACTGCAGTACACACGACAGTACACACAACTGTACACACCGTAGTACCCACAACAGTACACACGGCAGTGCACACAACTGTACACACTGCAGTACACACCGTAGTACCCACAACAGTACACAGGGCAGTACACACAATTGTACACACTGCAGTACACACCACAGTACACACCACAGTACACACGGCAGTACACACAACTGTACACACTGCAGTACATAGTACAGTACACACCGTAGTACACACGACAGTACACACAACAGTACACACTGCAGTACACACGACAGTACACACAACTGTACACACTGCAGTACATAGTACAGTACACACTGCAGTACACACGACAGTACACACAACTGTACACACCGTAGTACCCACAACAGTACACACGGCAGTGCACACAACTGTACACACTGCAGTACACACCGTAGTACCCACAACAGTACACAGGGCAGTACACACAATTGTACACACTGCAGTACACACCACAGTACACACCACAGTACACACGGCAGTACACACAACTGTACACACTGCAGTACACACCACAGTACACAACACAGTACACACGACAGTACACACGGCAGTACACACAACTGTACACACTGCAGTACACACCACAGTACACAACCCAGTACACACGGCAGTACACACAACTGTACACACTGCAGTACACACGACAGTACACACTGCAGTACACACAACTGTACACACTGCAGTACACACCACAGTACCCACGACAGTACACACGACAGTACCCACAACTGTACACACTGCAGTACACACAACTGTACACACGACAGTACAAACAACTGTACACTTGACACACTACAGTACACAATGCAATACACACCATAGTACACATGACAGTACACACGACAGTACACACGACAGTACACACGACAGTACCCACAACTGTACACACTGCAGTACACACAACTGTACACACAACAGTACACACGACAGTACACACAACTGTACACTTGACACACTACAGTACACAATGCAATACACACCATAGTACACATGACAGTACACACGACAGTACCCACAACTGTACACACTGCAGTACACACTGCTGTACACACAACAGTACACACGACAGTACAAACAACTGTACACTTGACACACTACAGTACACAATACACACCATAGTACACATGACAGTACACACGACAGTACACAATGCAATACACACCACATTACACATCATAGTACACATGACAGTACACACAACAGTACACACCACAATACACACTGTAGTACACTTGATAGTACATACGGCAGTACACATGAAACACAACAGTACATAAGGCAGTACACACTACAGTACACACCACAGTACACACCGTAGTACACATTATAATACACACGACACACAACAGTACACATGGCAGAATGCACTGCAATACACACCACAGTACACACTGCAGTACATGCTGCATTACACACAACAGTACACACTGCAGCACTGCGACACAAATAAAGACAAACGCGATCTCTGCTGTAAGTGGAAAATTTTACAGGTGGCGAATTAGTGCTGGACCTCTGTGTTTTGTCGTTTAGACAAGTCTCTCTGGCCAATCAGCTCTCTGCAAGATTTACAGCTCACGTTTAGTCCCTACACTGTATTCGTATAAGGGTCAGGATATCGAGTCCTCACGACACTGACCACACAGATAAACAGGACGTGGTCAGGGTAGTCGGAATCAGACGTCCTGCTCCGGTTTCTACAATCGAATCAGCTCAGACGCATCAGCTTATTACTGATCCATTTACAGCCCAACTCAATTCCACGGCGGAGCAGATGGTATCAAGAGCTAAACGCCTCTGAATGTGGTTTAAAAGCTTTTAACATGCGCTAAAATGTACTTCAGTGGTACAGCGTGTCCAGTCCAAGAGGACGTATCACTCTCAGGGATCAGAGCTGGACGATTCACACTCTTTCACACAGTCACTGAGAGCAGAAGAGGTCAGGGGAGGAACAGGCTCCACTTGGACGAGCAGAGTGGGACACACCTCTGGACCGGCACAGAACCGTGTCCATAACAACTGAATCTCTACAGTGCTCACACACACACACACACAATCTCTACAGTAGCCACACACAACGTACAGGATCACTGCATGGGACCCACTGGAGCAACTGCACATGAGCTTAATATAAACACACCCATAATACACACACACACACACACCAGCACATACACACATACAAATAAACCAACACATACACAAATGCACAAATACACATATAAACACACAAACCAACACATACACACACACACACACACACACATATATACACACACACAGTCTGTACAGTAGCCACACACAACGTACGGGGTCACTGCATGGGACCCTCTGGAGCAGCTGCACATGAGCTTAATATAAACACACTCATAATACACACCCACACCCACACACCCACACATACACACACACACACACCAGCACATACACACATACAAATAAACCAACACATAAACAAATGCACAAATACACACATAAACACACAAACCAACACATACACACACACACACACACACACATATATATATACACACACACACACAGTCTGTACAGTAGTCACACACAACGTACAGGATCACTGCATGGGACCCTCTGGAGCAGCTGCACATGAGCTTAATATAAACACACTCATAATACAAACCCACACACACACACACACCAGCACATACACACATACAAATAAACCAACACATACACAAATGCACAAATACACACATAAACACACAAACCAACACATACACACACACACACACACACACATAAACACAGACACACACAAATAAACCAACACACACATTTGCACAAATACACACACACACAAACCAACACACACACACACACACCAGCACATACACGCACACAAATAAACCAACACACACACAAATGCACAAATACACACATAAACACACAAACCAACACACACACACACCAGCACATACACACACACAAATAAACCAACATACACACACACACAAATATTTGACATACACACATATACACACACACAACACACAAACATATTCACACACACAAATTCACACACACACTGATATTGGTTTACACCAGCATGCCATAGCTTTGTGGGTTGCTAAGCTACCAGGACTGAATAATGAAAGTGAATGGTGTCCTATTGTTTCACTGTCTTTGCTGATACCCTCAGTGACAGAGACACCACATCTGCCTCTGTGTAAACCCCAGCCCCCTCCAAACACAGCCACAAACTTCAAGAGATGATAGTGGAGCTCAGTCAGGACCCTCGGACCCAGCTGTGAGGGTCACACAGAGGTCAAACTGGGGCTAAAGTCCAGCTCTAGAGGACTCTGGTTGCCAGGATCCATGTAGGTGGTTGCTAGGCTGAAGAGCATCATGAGCTTAAACTGACATAGCATTAATGGTGTAACATAAACAAATATAAAGAGCAGCACACACACACACACACACACACACACACACACACACACACACACAGACATGTTTGTTTCAATGTGTTTTATTGCCACTACATAGACTTCTATTAATTTTGTGGCCTAATCCTAATCCTAACCTTAAAAGCAACACTAGGCAGTATTTCCACCTTAAACTTACAGCTTCAAAGTCATTGTGATGCTTCACTGAGCTATAACAGCGAGAATAGAGCCTCTGTTATTGCTACTCTGGGCTCAGCACTACAGAAACTGCGCTATATAACTTTTGGAGGAAGGTAGGAAACCATGTGGACAAGATGTAGTCTCCATTCATTCATTAATCGTCTGTAAGTGTTTATCCAGTTCAGGGTCGTGGTGGGTCCGGAGCCTACCCGGAATCACTGGGTGCAAGAAACACACCCTCGGGGAGGTGCCAGTCCATCGCAGGCATTACACACACACATTCAGGATGCAGTCTCCAGAAAGACACAAATACCTGGGAAATTTAACCCAACACTAGCTTCGTTTCTCTTCACCTTCCTTGAAAAATAATATAATTCCTCATGGACAGCGCAGAGCCCGTTCCACACAACACACACACACACACACAGTCCATTTTTTTGCATGTATAGCCATAAGCTCTGTTAAAGTCAATCTGCCTGGAGAGATTACATTCATAAGTCGAAAACTCATACATATCAATGACTGGTTTCACATTAAAGCCACTTCAATCATCTCTCTCTCTCTCTCTCTCTCTCTCTCTCTCTCACACACACACACACACACACACACGCGCGCGCGTTTGCATATGCTTATGAAGTCAATTTCGTCATATCTGCAGAAGCAGATGACCGAGGTGCTCTAACACACTGATCTCCTCTAGAGTTATTAACTGGACGACCTGTAACTGCTCAGAGACTCGATCAGTCACACAGACAGAGCGGCTCCGGTGCTCAGAGGAGAAGCAGGTTTCAGAATGAACTGATTATGAATTAACTGTAAATTCCAGAATGAATCGTTTGAGAATTGTAGACTGAATCAGCTCCATTAGAGTTAATGGATTCAGAGTCCTTTATTAAATCAGCTAAAACGAATAGCGTTATTATAAGAAGTTTCAGCTTTGAATCAGCTTTAAATTCAAGAATGTATTGGTCAATTAACTCAGAATGAATTATCTATAACATCTAGAATATATCAGTGAGGAGCCCTAGAAGGAATCATTTATTAGGAAAAATCCAAAACAAATAAATTGAGAATTTTTTGACTGCATTTGTTATGATTCACTGAATGAATCATTTGATATTCCTCGACTGAATCAGCTATGATTTGTATAATAAATCTTGTGGCAGTTCTTGGATGAATCACTTGTGATTTGTATAATGAATTATTGCAGTGACCTGGAGTGATTTTTAAAATGAATAATTTAACATTTCTGGACTGAATCAGCAATGGACCATTTGGGTGTTTTTGAATGAATCTCTTAGAGTGATCTTTAGTGATTTCTACAATGAATCATTCAAGAGTTCTGGACTGAATCATCTATGATTTTAGTGAATCCTTTTGGAGTTTAATTGTGATTTCTATAATGAATCATTTGAGGGATCTAGAGTGAATCAGCTCAGAGAAACAGAGAAAGTTAGGACAGATTATTGTTCATATTGGTGTATAGATGTAGGGCTATTATTCATGTGTTATTTTATTGTCATTATTGCTGTATTGTACTGCGTTATTAATTATGTGCTATTGTACAGTTATTATGCTTTTATACTGCAGAGTTGTATGGCAGTGTTAATTTGAAATTTTATTGATTATGGATTTATGTTTGTGTTATTGTATGATTATTTTTATTATCGTATTAATGCATTTACTGTTGAGTTGCTGTAGGTTTATGATTGTTATTGTGTTATTTTAGGGATATTACTGTTGTGTTACCTTGTCATCACTAGATGTAACAATTAGGTTATTAGAGATTTGTTATGTTGGTGTAGCTGTTGGATTTTATTTTTATTGTTGCTGTTGTCCTCTAGAAATATATTTGTTGTGTTATTGTAGTGATATTGCTGTTGTAAAGATAGTATTGTTTTGTTGTTATAGAGATATTATTGTTGTTGTAAAGATTTTATTGATGTGTTGTTGTAGAGATATTGTTGTTGTGCTATTGTGGAGACTTTATTGTCGTGTTATTGTAAAAATATTTTGGTATTGTAGAGATATAATTGTTGTTATTGTAAAGATATCATTGTTGTGTTATAGAGATATTGTTGTTGTGTTATTGTAAAGATATTATTGTTGTTGAAGAGATTTTATTGTTGTTTTGCTCTACAAATATAATTGTTGTGTTGTTGTAGAGATATAATTGTTGTTATTGTAAAGATATCATTGTTGTGTTATAGAGATATTGTTGTTGTGTTATTGTAAAGATATTATTGTTGTTGAAGAGATTTTATTGTTGTTTTGCTCTACAAATATAATTGTTGTGTTGTTGTAGAGATATAATTGTTGTGTTGTTGTAGAGATATAATTGTTGTGTTGTTGTAGAGATATTATTGTTGTGTTGTTGTAGAGATATAATTGTTGTGTTGTTGTAGAGATATTATTGTTGTTGAAGAGATTTTATTGTTGTTTTGCTCTACAAATATTATTGTTGGTGTTGTTGTAGAGATATAATTGTTGTGTTGTTGTAGAGATATTGCTGTTGTTGAAGATATTTTATTGTTGTTTTGCTCTACAAATATAATTGTTGTGTTGTTGTAGAGATATAATTGTTGTGTTGTTGTAAAGATATTATTGTTGTTGAAGATATTTTATTGTTGTTTTGCTCTACAAATATAATTGTTATGTTGTTGTAGAGATATAATTGTTGTGTTGTTGTAAAGATATTATTGTTGTTGAAGATATTTTATTGTTGTTTTGCACTACAAATATAATTGTTGTGTTGTTGTAGGGCTGATATTGTTATTCTGTGTTCATGGAACATAAAAACAAATATTTCAGTTGAGAGATTAAAGGGCAAACTGTAATTAAAAAGATCATCAGATACATTCATCATCAGATTACACACACACACACACACACACACACACACACAGACACACACAAATGCGCACACACACACACACACACACACACACACACATCTGCTGCAGGTATTTCTGCTCCACTTGCTCTGTGTCACTACTGATGGAAAAACACTCTGACACTGAGAGATCCCCATGACCCCTACACACACACATACACACACACACACACACACACACACTTCTTCCACATCCCCACTGAGAGATGATGTCTATTTAATGCTCTCTCTCTCTCTCTCTCTCTCTCTCTCGCTCCACTGCACTGATCCTCGCTTGCCTCCTCCAGGACCCGCTGCCCATTTCACACAGAACTGATGACTTAACAAGCTCATGTCTCCTCTGCCTGACCCAAAGGCTTGTGGACACCTGCTAATCCAGCATTTCTTCTGAAATGAACAGTATTAATATTAAATGATTTTGACTCCTCTTTCCTGCAGTGATTGTGTCTGTACTCCCGTTCTCTACATCAAGGAACATTTCTGTGAGGAGTTTGATGCCATTCAGCAACATAAATATTATTCAGGTCAGGTTTTGATGTTTGATTATGAGTTCTGGCTCAGAAAACATCACTTAACCCCAGTTCTATTGTCCCACAACCACAGCCGTTTACTCCTACATACAGTTACAGGTTACAGACAAACACAAGCTACAGCCATTTACTTCTACATAAAATTACAACACACTGAAATACTAACATACACCAGCTGTTTACTCCTACATACAGTTACACTACAAAGCACTTGTTTAATTCTTCAGTGAGCTCTGTGCAGCTGGATTGATCTTTATTGGAACAATATTAAATGAGCACTGTGCACAGAAAATTCTCCAGTGTTAAATCAACACTATTAGTGTTAACTTAACACTGAAAGTGTTAAATTATTACACTAACAGTGTTAATGTAACACTAATAGCGTTGATTTAACACTGGTGAATTTGCTGTGTGTGTAGTTTGGATGCTGTTAGCTGCCAGGTGAGGTACACAGCTCGTTTTGACAGACTAAGATCTAAGAAAAAACCTCTAGCCTAATTTTATTGTTTTTAATATTTAAATAAATTATGGTCTGAATTAGTGAATGTTATACAATAATAGACACTTCTTTATAAATAATGAATGTGCATCTACCACTCCGTCCTCGCATTGTCTGGTGTGGAGGTACACTTATATTTCACTATAATCCAGGAGAAATGATGTACAACAAAATCATACATGTGCCTCAGCAGGCAGCTATCCCAGCGCCCAGAAAGCAGGGTTTAGGTGTATTGCTCAAGAGTACCTCAGCCATGGATGTTGAGGGAGGAGACAGAGCTGTTCCCTCAATAACCACATGCCCTAATTTTTTATGCTGGTTGAAGGGCAAAACAGGGCTGAGGAGGGTGGTGTAACCCCACCCTCAACTTAAAAACGGAGGAGGGGACGTCATCTCCTGGAATCTAGGACTAAATACAATAGCATGCTCTTTAATGGAATGGTTTGGTTTAATGGAATGATGTGCTACTGTAAAAACATTGCAGTAATTCACAGTAGTGTGTGTGTGTGTGTGTGTGTGTGTGTGTTCAGAGCCTCAGGCTGTGTTGCTCTAAATCATCCGGCGGAAATCTTGTCCTCAGGAGAAAGACAGAATTTTCCCTTCATCATTGCCTCCACCCAACAGCTCACTCACTATTTTAGACTGAGCCTCTCTGCCAAGAAGCTTTTACATGCAGATGTCAAACCCACACACACACACTCACACACACACACACACACACATACACACTCCACACTGGGTAGGAATGTTCTCTAAATGAAAAGCACATTTTCGAATATTTGTGGAATTACAGACAGACAAAAAACTAACAGATTGCAACATGAGCACACTCTACTCCATCCAGACCAGTCTCTCTCTCTCTCTCTCTCTCTCTCTCTCTCTCTCTCTCTCTCTCTCTCTCTAACTTGTGCTTATCCAGCTGTGCCTGTGGAGCCAAGTCAGTGTGTGAACATTGTGATACAGCTCTTCTGACAAAAATAAACCTTCACCTCTACCCATTGATCAAGTTTAAAATAATGTGATCCATCAGCTTTATCACAACACTCTGTATTAGTCACAGAAATGAAAAGAGCCTCTTTGTAAAGGGGTACTCCTGCTCCCTCACACATCCTTTCTGTGGATGAGTGGACCACCAGTTTCATCGTGTCCTCTGGAGACCATGACGTTCACAAGAAATACAACTTCAAACCAGCACTGAATCATCTATACGATACTGATATTGGGTGATGAATTCCATACACCACTCCCACTCATCCCAAAGCTACTGCTCCATCACCCTCCTGAAAACACAGCTCCACAGCCCAGTCCAGACTGTGAGAATTGAGTATGATGAACTTATGCTCATGTGCAGCTGCTTCAAAACACCCCACACTATCAGTTAAATATGTTCTGTTAAAATCGGCCTTCCACACAAACTAAGATTGAACGTTGAAGATTATAACCATTGACCAGATGCTAATTCTGACTGTGGCAACATTTCAGAACCCACATACACAACGGTGCCCACTTTACGGATCCCATTTCTCCAGCTGTGTTTTTCTTTCTCCTGAGTTTCTAACCACAGCTTTCACAGTGTGAACCCAACACACGCTTTACTTCTGCTCTTTCTTCCTCTTCTGTCAAACAAATTGAAATTCCACTTCAGATCATCTGTGTATCCTATCTGACCGGCTGCAGGGTCAACACCTCATCAGGGAACAAGACCGAGAGCACATAGAGTGGACAGAGCAGAGATCCGGCAGCAGCAGCGCTACTTAAGAGAAGTGGGAGCATGATGGTAATGACCGAGTGGGTGAGAATACACGTCAGGCAGAATAATACACTACACTACACAACCTTGTATTACTATGCATGACATTTCAGTTCACCACAGTGCAGTAATTACATCACACTACAGAACACTGCATTACTATAGATGACACTTCAGTACACTACAGTGCAGTAATGACATTAAACTACACAACACTGTATTACTATACATGACACTTCAGTACACTACAGTACAGTAATGACATTAAACTACACAACACTGCATTACTATACATGACACTTCAGTACACTACAGTACAGTAATGACATTAAACTACACAACACTGTATTACTATGCATGACACTTCAGTACACTACAGTACAGTAATGACATTAAACTACACAACACTGTATTACTATACATGACACTTCAGTACACTACAGTACAGTAATGACATTAAACTACACAACACTGTATTACTATGCATGACACTTCAGTACACTACAGTACAGTAATGACATTAAACTACACAACACTGCATTACTATACATGACACTTCAGTACACTACAGTACAGTAATGACATTAAACTACACAATACTGTATTACTATACATGACACTTCATTAAACTACAGTACAGTAATGACATGAAACTACACAACACTGTATTACTACAAATGACACGTCAGTATAAAACAGTGCAGTAATTACAGCACACCACAAAAATGTATTACTATACATGACATTTCATTAAACTACAGTACAGTAATGACATGAAACTACACAACACTGTATTACTATAAATGACACGTCAGTATAATACAGTGCAGTAATTACAGCACACCACAAAAATGTATTACTATACATGACATTTCATTAAACTACAATACAGTAATGACATGAAACTACACAACACTGTATTACTATAAATGACACGTCAGTATAATACAGTGCAGTAATTACAGCACACTATATAACACTGTATTACTATAGATGACACTTCAGTACACTACAGTGCAGTAATGACATTAAACTACACAACACTGTATTACTATAAATGACACGTCAGTATAATACAGTGCAGTAATTACAGCACACTATATAACACTGTATTACTATACATGACATTTCATTAAACTACAGTACAGTAATGACATGAAACTACACAACACTGCATTACTATAAATGACACTTCAGTACACTACAGTGCAATAATTACACGACACTACACAACACTGTATTACTATACATGACACTTCGGTATAATACAGTGGAGTAATTACAGCACACTACACAACACTGTATTAATATACATGACACTTCGGTATAATACAGTGGAGTAATTACAGCACACTACACAACACTGTATTACTATACATGACACTTCAGTACACTACAGTGCAATAATTACACTACACTACACAACACTGTATTAATATACATGACACTTCAGTAAACTACACTGCAGATATTACAACACACTACACAACACTGTATCATTATACATGACTCTTCAGCACACTACACAGTAATTACATCACACTACAAAACACTGCATTACTATACATGACACTTCAGTACACTACAGGGCAATAATGCCACTACAATATACCACTGTATTACTACACATGGCACATCAGTAAACTACAGTGCAATGGTTACACTACACTACACAACAATGCGTTGCTATACATGATGCTTGGCTAAACTACAGTGCAGTAATGACATCAAACTGCACAACACTGTATTAGTAAACATGACACTTCAGTACACTAAAGTTCAGTAATTACAGCACACTACACAACACTGTATTACTATACATGACACTTCAGTACACTAAAGAGCAATAATTACACTACACTAAATAACATTGTGTTGCTATACCTGACATTTCAGTAAACTACAATGCAGTAATTACAGCACACTACGCAACACTGCATTACGCTACACGACACTACAGTACACTACAGTGCAGTGATTACAGCCCACTACACAACAATGCATTATCAAACATGACACGTCAGAACACTACAGTACAGTAATGACATTAAACTACACAACACTGCATTACTATACATGACACTTCAGTACACTACAGTATATAGTAATGACATTAAACTACACAACACTGTATTACTATACATGACATTTCAGTACACTGCAGTGCCGTAATGACATTAAACTACACAACACTGTATTACTATACATGACACTTAAGTACACTACTGTGCAGTAATTACAGCAAACTACACAACACTGTATTACTATACATGATACTTCAGTACACTAAAATTCAGCAATTACAGGAAACTACACAACACTGTATTACTATACATGACACTTCAGTACAGTACAATGCAGTAATTACAGCACACTACACAACACTGCATGAAAATACATGACATTCCAGTACACTACAGTGCAGTAATTACAGCACATTTCACAACACTGTATTACTATACATGACACTTCAGTAAACTACAGTGCAGTTATTACAGCAGACTACACAACACTGCATTACTATACATGACACTTCAGTACACAATAATGCAGCAATTACAGCAGACTTTCCAAAACTGCATTACTATACAAGACGCATCAGTAAACTACAATGCCGTAATTACAGCAAACTACACAACAATGCATAATTATACATGACAGTTCAGTACACAATAATGCCGTAAGTACAGCAAACTACACAACACTGCATTACTATACAAGACACTTCAGTACACTACAGTGCTGTAATTACAGCAAACTACACAACACTGCATTATTATACATGACATTTCAGTACACAATAATGCAGTAACTACAGCAAACTACACAACACTGCATTACTATACAAGACACATCAGTAAACTACAATGCAGTAATTACAGCAAACTACACAACACTGCATTATTATACATGACAGTTCAGTAAACTGCAGTACAGTAATTACAGCAAACTACACAACAATGTATTACTATACATGACACTTCAATACACTAAAGAGCAATAATCACACTACACTACATAGCATTGTGTTGCTATACATGACACTTCAGTAAACTACTGTGCAGTGATTACAGCAAACTACACAACACTGCATTACTATACATGACACTTCTGTACACAATAATGCAGTAATTACAGCAAACTACACAACACTGTATTACTATGCATGACACTTCAGGAAATTACAGTACAGTAATTACAGCAAACTACACAACACTGTATTACTATACATGACACTTCAGTACACTACAGTGCAGTGATTACAGCAAACTACACAACACTGCATTACTATACATGACACTTCAGTACACTACAGTGCAGTGATTACAGCAAACTACACAACACTGCATTACTATACATGACACTTCAGTACACAATAATGCAATAATTACAGCAAACTACACAACACTGTATTACTATACATGACACTTCAGTACACTACAGTGCAGTGATTACAGCAAATTACACAACACTGCATTACTATACATGACACTTCAGTACACAATAATGCAATAATTACAGCAAACTACACAACACTGTATTACTATACATGACACTTGAGTACAGTACAATGCAGTAATTACAGCACACTACACAACACTGCATTACTATACATGACACTTCAGGAAACTACAGTACAGTAATTACAGCAAACTACACAACACTGCATTACTATACCTGACACTTCAGTACACAATAATGCAGTAATTACAGCATACTTCACAACACTGCATGAAAATACATGAAATTTCTGTACACTACAGTTAAATTACAGCACACTACACAACAATGCATTATTATACATGGCAGTTCAGTACACTGCAGTGCAGATATTACAAAACACTACACAACACTGTATCATTACACATGACACTTCAGCACACTACACAGTAATTACATCACACTGTATGACGGTGCACTACTATACACAGCACTTTAGGACACTACAGTGCAGTAATTACATCACACTACAAAACACTGTATTACTATACATGACACTTCTGTACACTACAGGGCAATAATGGCACTACACTATACCACCGTATTACTACACATGGCACATCAGTAAACTACAGTGCAGTAGTTACATCACATTACAAACACTGTATTAAATACATTACACTTCAGTACAGTACAGTGCAGTAATTACAGCAAACTACACAACACTGCATTATTATGCATGACATTTCAGTACACTACAGTGCAATGATTACACTTCACAACACTGTATTACTATACATGACACTTCAGTACACTACAGTGCACTAACTATAGCACACTACACCACACTGTATTACTATACATGACACTTCAGTAAGCTACAGTGGACAATTTACTTTACAGTACACAAGTTGAGAGTGAGAGAGAGTGAATGAGTGAGAGAGAGAGAGAGAGAGAGAGAGAGAGAGAGAGAGAGAGAGAGGAGAGAGGAGAGATGGTGAGAGAGAGAGAGAGAGGAGAGAGAGAGAGAGAGAGAGAGAGAGAGAGAGAGTGAGAGAGAGAGAGAGAGGAGGAGAGAGAGAGAGAGAGAGAGAGAGGAGAGAGAGAGAGAGTGAGAGAGAGGAGGGAGAGAGAGAGAGAGAGAGAGAGAGAGAGAGAGAGAGAGAAGAGAGAGAGAGAGAGAGAGGAGAGAGAGAGAGAGTGAGAGAGAGGAGGGAGAGAGAGAGAGAGAGAGAGAGAGAGAGAGGAGAGAGAGAGAGAGGAGAGAGAGAGAGAGAGAGAGAGAGAGAGAGGAGAGAGAGAGAGAGAGAGAGAGAGAGAGAGGAGAGAGAGAGAGAGAGAGGAGAGAGAGAGAGAGAGAGAGAGAGAGAGAGAGAGAGAGAGAATGATTAAATATTGGTTACATCTAATAAACAGTGACCCTTGCTCCTTTCACTACACAGCCCTCGGCCAGAGCTGAGCAAAAGGAAGAGCTCCTTCACTCAGCTGGTCCTGACCCTGACCTCACTAACCCACACTAACCCCCATCAGGACCAGTCTGAAACACCCCTAATCAGAGTTAACCACATTAAAACATTCCAATCGCACAAGAACATCAACCACTGCACACACACACACAGGCCTCTACAGACAGTCCTGACTCCCCAGAGAGGAGAGACATTGCCAGCAGTGCCAGAGCGGTGCA
>NC_089803.1:13960240-13974037 GCF_029633855.1 Hoplias malabaricus | reverse complement strand
ACCCACACAGACACAGGGAGAACACACCACACTTCTCACAGACAGTCACCTGGAGGAAACCCACGCAGACACAGGGAGAACACACCACACTCCTCACAGACAGTCACCCGGAGGATACCCACGCAGACACAGGGAGAACACACCAGACTCCTCACAGACAGTCACCCGGAGGAAACCCACGCAGACACAGGGAGAACACACCACACTCCTCACAGACAGTCACCTGGAGGAAACCCACGCAGACACAGGGAGAACACACCACACTCCTCACAGATAGTCACCCGGAGACACAGGGAGAACACACCACACTCCTCACAGACAGTCACCCGGAGGAAACCCACGCAGACACAGGGAGAACACACCACGCTCCTCACAGACAGTCACCTGGAGGAAACCCACGCAGACACAGGGAGAACACACCACACTCCTCACAGACAGTCACCCGGAGGAAACCCACACAGACACAGGGAGAACACACCACACTTCTCACAGACAGTCACCTGGAGGAAACCCACGCAGACACAGGGAGAACACACCACACTCCTCACAGACAGTCACCCGGAGGATACCCACGCAGACACAGGGAGAACACACCAGACTCCTCACAGACAGTCACCCGGAGGAAACCCACGCAGACACAGGGAGAACACACCACACTCCTCACAGACAGTCACCTGGAGGAAACCCACGCAGACACAGGGAGAACACACCACACTCCTCACAGATAGTCACCCGGAGACACAGGGAGAACACACCACACTCCTCACAGACAGTCACCCGGAGGATACCCACGCAGACACAGGGAGAACACACCACACTCCTCACAGACAGTCACCCGGAGGAAACCCACGCAGACACAGGGAGAACACACCACACTCCTCACAGACAGTCACCCGGAGGATACCCACGCAGACACAGGGAGAACACACCAGACTCCTCACAGACAGTCACCCGGAGGAAACCCACGCAGACACAGGGAGAACACACCAGACTCCTCACAGACAGTCACCTGGAGGAAACCCACACAGACACAGGGAGAACACACCACACTCCTCACAGACAGTCACCCGGAGGATACCCACGCAGACACAGGGAGAACACACCACACTCCTCACAGACAGTCACCCGGAGGAAACCCACACAGACACAGGGAGAACACACCACACTTCTCACAGACAGTCACCTGGAGGAAACCCACGCAGACACAGGGAGAACACACCACACTCCTCACAGACAGTCACCCGGAGGATACCCACGCAGACACAGGGAGAACACACCAGACTCCTCACAGACAGTCACCCGGAGGAAACCCACGCAGACACAGGGAGAACACACCACACTCCTCACAGACAGTCACCTGGAGGAAACCCACGCAGACACAGGGAGAACACACCACACTCCTCACAGATAGTCACCCGGAGACACAGGGAGAACACACCACACTCCTCACAGACAGTCACCCGGAGGATACCCACGCAGACACAGGGAGAACACACCACACTCCTCACAGACAGTCACCCGGAGGAAACCCACGCAGACACAGGGAGAACACACCACACTCCTCACAGACAGTCACCTGGAGGAAACCCACACAGACACAGGGAGAACACATCACACTCCTCACAGACAGTCACCTGGAAGAAACCCACGCAGACACAGGGAGAACACACCACACTCCTCACAGACAGTCACCCGGAGGAAACCCACGCAGACACAGGGAGAACACACCACACTCCTCACAGACAGTCACCCGGAGGATACCCACGCAGACACAGGGAGAACACACCAGACTCCTCACAGACAGTCACCCGGAGGAAACCCACGCAGACACAGGGAGAACACACCAGACTCCTCACAGACAGTCACCTGGAGGAAACCCACACAGACACAGGGAGAACACACCACACTCCTCACAGACAGTCACCTGGAGGAAACCCACGCAGACACAGGGAGAACACACCACACTCCTCACAGACAGTCACCCGGAGGATACCCACGCAGACACAGGGAGAACACACCACACTCCTCACAGACAGTCACCTGGAGGAAACCCACACAGACACAGGGAGAACACACCACACTCCTCACAGACAGTCACCTGGAGGAAACCCACGCAGACACAGGGAGAACACACCACACTCCTCACAGACAGTCACCCGGAGACACAGGGAGAACACACCACACTCCTCACAGACAGTCACCCGGAGGATACCCACGCAGACACAGCGAGAACACACCAGACTCCTCACAGACAGTCACCCGGAGGAAACCCACGCAGACACAGGGAGAACACACCAGACTCCTCACAGACAGTCACCCGGAGGAAACCCACGCAGACACAGGGAGAACACATCACACTCCTCACAGACAGTCACCTGGAAGAAACCCACGCAGACACAGGGAGAACACACCACACCCCTCACAGACTGTGTGACTGAGACACTACCTGCTGCACCACCATGCCGCCCTGCATGTTACACAGAAGTGTCATTATACTGTGTGTGTTTGTATGTGTGTGCAACAGGTTTAATGTTCTACTTTTCCATGGACGTATAACACTGCTCTGGCTGACTGTTACATGAGGGTAGAGGAATCTTGTTTCAGGCCGGGATGACAGTTCACAGCCTCCCTGCATCCTCCCATAATGCACTGCTGACCCATCTGGGTGGTATCGTATCTGCCTCCGAGAGCTGAGCCTCTGCCTGTGAAGGAGTCCTAACTGTTGTTCTTCAGATTCAGGCAACAAAGAAGGAGCGACTACAGTCTGGCAGCACACACAGCACCACTTTCCCAAACAGCCTCCAAAACTTTAGACTAGAGGCTGGAACATTGCGGTGAGGATGTGAATGCATTCAGTCACTTATACTCTCTGTGTGTGTGTGTGTGTGTGTGTGTGTCTGTGAGAGAGGGAGAAAGAGAGAGAGAATCTGTGATGTTGAGAGTGTATTCATGGCACACAGCAGTCAGCATCAAAGGCTTTTTTCCGCTCTCATCGTGGTGTGAATGGCTTTTGGAGGATGACACCTGCACTCAGGTGCACTTACTATTCACAAACACACACACACACACACACACATACACACGTCTCATCTGAAGGGCTCATCTTTCTGCATCTGTTTAGCTGATAGCTATGGCTTTTCACACAAACACACACACACACACACACACACACACACATGCCCTATAGACACTAAAGCATAGACCCTTATCTGACCACTGAACAACATTAGCTCTCACCATGGAAACAGGACAAAGCCCCCGGGTCAAACACATGTCATTCATCCCACCATTACTCTGAATGTCTGCATTCAAATCACGCGTCCCTTAGATGAGTCTCGAGTCCCTGAGATGAGTCTGAATCAAGTCTCAAGTGATCTTAAGTGGTGGGTCTGGCTCAAATTCTAAGCCTCTGGGGTGAGTCTGAGTCAAGTCTTATGTTTTGGAGGTGAGTTTAGTAATGTCTACAGTCTCATAGGTGGATTTGAATCAAGTCTCACGTCTCTAAGGTGAGTCTGAATTGAGTCTTGGGTATCTAATGTGAGTCTGAATTGAGTCTTGGGTATCTAATGTGAGTCTGAATTGAGACTTGAGTCTCTAAGAGGAATCTAAATCAAGTCTCTAAGGTGAGCCTGAATCTGAATTGAGCCTTTTGTCACTGAGGGGAGTCTGAATCGAGTCTTGAAACTGTAAGGTGAATATGAATCAAGCCTTGAATCTCTATTGTGATTCTGAATCGAGGCTTGAGTCTCTGAAGTGAGTGTGAATCAAGTCTTGAATCGCTAAGGTGAATCTGAATCGAGACTTTAGTCTCTGAGGTGAGTCAGTTTGAGTCGAGTCTTGAATCTCTAAGGTGAATCTGATTCAAATTTCAAGCCTCTGAAAAGAGTCTGAATCAAGTCTTGAGTCTCTAAGATGAATCTGAATCAAGTTTCTAAGATGAGCCTGAAACAAGTATTTTGTCACTGAGGGGAGTCTGAATCGATTCTTGAAACTGTAAGGTGAATATGAATCAAGTCTTGAATCTCCAAGGTGAATGTGAATCGAGTCCTTAGTCTCTAAGGTGAATCTGAATCGAGACTTTTGTCACTGAGAGAAGTCTGAATTGAGACTTGAAACTCTAAGTTGAATATGAATCAAGTCTTGAATCTCTATTGTGATTCTGATCGAGTCTTGAGTCTCTGAAGTGAGTGTGAATCGAGTCTTGAATCTCTAAGGTGAATCTGAATCGAGATTTTAGTCTCTGAGGTGAGTCAGTTTGAATCGAGTCTTGAATCTCTAAGGTGAATCTGAATTGAGATTTTAGTCTCTGAGGTGAATCAGTTTGAATCGAGTCTTGAATTTCTAAGGTGAATCTGAATCGAGACTTTAGTCTGTGAGGTGAGTCAGTTTGAGTCGAGTCTTGAATCTCTAAGGTGAATCTGAATCGAGACTTTAGTCTCTGAGGTGAGTCAGTTTGAGTCGAGTCTTAAATCTCGAAGATGGATCTGAATCAAATGTCAAGCCCCTGAAAAGAGTCTGAATCAAGTCTTGAATCTCTAAGAAAAGTCTGAATCAACTCTCAAGTCTCTAAGTTGAGTCTGAGCTGCTCCACACACAGGTCCACCCATCTGTTTAGTGTGGCTCCTCTTTAATTCAAGTTGCTCATACATCACACAGAAAAGTCCAGCATTGAACATCTTCCCCAGAATGTCCCTGAGAGGCGTCCACAGACCCTGACGAGTGGCAGGATGTTAACGATGCCTGATTACGCTGTGTGGATGGGGATGGAGCTATTCCGGAGAGGAATTTCGCAGTGGAGCGTCTTTGTTTGGCTGCGTCTAAAAATAGAATCCGACAAAATGTGGTTCATGTCTGGGGCGCCCTCTCAGCACAGGGATGATGGAGCAGATTAGCGCCAGCCTCTGAAACATGTTCGCGTGGAGAAACGAGCAGATAAGGACTCTCTTATTATGCCCCCTCTTTGGGGAGCCGTATTTCACATGCGAGCCTTTGTGCCTGACGCTGGCGGGAACGCAGACGTATATTCATCCTGATGTCTGTGAGCACAAGACTCAGCACAATGTGTTCCTGAGCTCAGAGCCCTGACCACAGCAGACACTTCTCTGCCTTAAAGCCACGGCAGCTGCTCTGAGAACAGAGGTCTAAATAACATTGTCTAGAGACAGTATCATTACTCCAGTGACGTAAGGACACATGCAGACTCATGTAAGGACACCCAGCATCCCCATATGAGACCCATATGTGCAGCCCAGCAGGGTACTAGCAAGCTCTGCCGATGGGTTAAATGACGACCCCCACATAAGGATGATGGAGGCCCCTGCAGGGTCAGATATGGGGCTAATCATGGGCTGTACAAACCTCTTCACTTTGCTGTAAGAGCTTCGTTTTCTGTTAGTTTGCCTAAAAGACCATTCCTAAAATTCCTACACTGTGTACTAAGTATAAGGAGGGTGTACAGAGATATTTGACATTCAGCCTTGGTTTGCTGCGTCGTGGAAACCTCTCTTACTGATCACTCACACTTTCAGGCGAAGATAACTACTTTATGAAACTTTAAGCCGAACCAGAGGAATAGTTTTGTCAGAGACTTAAGATAAAACATTATTCTCCAAGAATCTGTTCCACTCTCAGAGCACAGTGACAGTGGGATCAGGTTATTTACCTGTAAACAGGGGGAAAAGCCTGTAGTCTCTTACACAGTAAAACAACACAGGAGGGATATAAGACGATTACTGAAGGTTATGAATGGTCTGTTCATAAATATCTCACTCAGATTCAGACAGAAGTGCAGAGAAACACATTAGAGTCTGACGAGCTAACGGTTCTCCATTAGATCCTATGACAAAAATGCTAATATGGCTAACAGAAGATAAAGGCATTTCTCTTAATAATGCTACACAGTGGGATCCTTTACTGCCCCTGCTGCAAAGAAAGGGTGGGCCTCTGTGCTTCTAAGTGTTGTGAGACTCTCTTTCCCATCTGTTTACGTTATTGCTACGCTCTGAAACCAGACATTTGATAAACAATAAAAAATAAATACATGTCACAGGAGTGCAACATGTGGATAGTGCACTATTTTGAGGTTCTGCCATTTTGTAGCCGTGTCAGAAAGCATAGTGGATCATTTTCAGGGCATTTGAACTGTCCCATAATGCACCTCACTAGCGGATAGCAGATACCAAAAATACACTGCACTGATTGGTTAAAAAAATAAAAGAAACACATGAGGTGGTGTCCAAAATCGTTCCCTCCCCTCCTGAATTCAGTTCCCTATAATAGTGCACCATATGGTGAGTATTCTAGGGAATAGTGAATATGGAGCCATTGTGTCTCTGTGATTCTTCTTCAGGTTCATAACAGAGAGTTTGAGATTGGTTTGGAGTTACTGAAACAGCACCTCCAGTGGACTGGAGCTTACTTGGGGATCACAAAGGGAACACAGTACCACAGCCCAGTGTTGGGGGCTTTATAGGCCTCTAGCCCACATTTGGCATTGGTGTTTAGGGCTGTGTGGCTGGTTCCTCACACTCACAAACCTTCTCCAATGTTTTTTGTTAGGGAACCCATAGTGGTTTTAAATGTAAACACTTAAAGAATGGTTTGAGCGTATTTGAAACTAGACCCCACACAGTACACTCAATAATTCTGGGTGGGCTCTGGTCTCACCACCACCCTGACCATGATGAAGTGGTTATAGAATAAAGATGCAGCACACACACGGTGGGCTGTGTGACTGATGGTCATAAACCCTGGAAAACTCGTGACTGACAGCAGTAGCCCTGCCTCGTCTGGCCTCAGTTTGATTCATGAGCAAATAAGAGCTCTTTCAGTCGAGCTCAAACAAGAGTGACTTACTTATTTACTCAATTACACAATCTGCCGTTTGATTGGTTCTGAGCGCACAGAGATATCCACACCACAGCTGCACATGGCCTCTGTCCGTAGGTGGCCTCAGTGCTGGGTCTCAGAGTGAATTCATGTGAATTTGACTGAAAGACCATTTCCAGAATTCATACAGTGTGTACTAAATATAGCTGCCATTGGAACAATGTGTACTAAATATATCTGTGGATGTTCGTGTGAGTTTACAACAGTCCAGCATGAAAAACCTCAACCTCAGTGTGCATCCACTATTCTCTAAACCTAGCCTTAATCCTAAAACTAATCTTAACCATAAAAGTAACCACAAACATAATCTCAGAAAAGTAAATAACAGGGTTTTTTGTTTGTTTGTTTGTTTTTTATTTGGCTTGTGTAACTTTATCCCTAACAACTAACCGTAGACCTAACCCTAGTCTTAAACTTAACATTAGTCTTTACTCTGCTCTAAAAGGTCAGCTACCACAGCATGTTGTGCCTTCACTAACAGTTTACAGCACTGTGTCTGTGACACCTCTTCAGGCTCATAACCGAGAGCTTGTGTGAGTTTACCGAGACAGCGCCACCAGTGGACGGGAGCTCCGTAAGAGAAGTGAGAAATATATGGAGTGTTTCTTCTAAAAACAGATGCTCTAATGTTATGTTAAAGAGCACTGATGGATCATAGAATTTCATTTACGTTTTTAGTAACACTGTATAAATATAGTTGCACTGCCCTCGCTAAACCACTCATGCCATCCTTTATTACAACTGCTGATTTTCACTTGCACATTGATAATACTGTGTATAGCCCAGTGACATTGTCAGAATCCAAACTGAAGCTTGGAATGAAAAGGATGAACGAGTTTCTCCAGAGCGATACCTGAAGGGGGCGCCAAAGCATAGTAGGTTCACATTGTACATGGGCATAGCGGCGTGATCTCATCTAACAGATTCTTGAAGGAAAACCCATCATGAAAATAAACCGCAGGACAGCCTCTCTCTTTATTAAACAGGTTTATTGGAGAGAGCCCGGATCAGTGATCAAGTCCAAATAGCTTTAGAAACAAGCCCAAAAAACAACCTGTGGCTTCCAACTAAACATTAAACAGTTACAGCTTTCACAGTAAACCACTGTAAAAATTCCTGGTGGTTAGTGATAACATTTTAATTTTGATTACAGAGGTTTTAGGAACGGTCTCCCAGACGCAGCTCTGCAGGCCCAGCGCATGACGTGTGCTTGTTTAGTGTCGGGGGAAACATGGCGCAGTGACAGAGACAGAGTGCGGTGCCCAGTCTCACCTCCCCTTCCTGATTTCACTCCCCAAGGACCACCTAAACAAAGGGAGGTTAAATCAGGATAGGGACGAGACTGAACGCTACACTGGACTGAGTGAACTTGTAAACACAGACGTGCTGGTTTATTCATTTCACTTTTAATCACAATTAAGACCTCATAGGCCAACAAGAACACAGTTTGAACCACCTTAAACGGTGGTGCCCTCTATTCCACCTTAAACGGTGGTGCCCTCTATTCCACCTTAAATGGTGGTGCCCTCTATTCCACCTTAAATGGTGGTACCCTCTATTCCACCTTAAATGGTGGTACCCTCTATTCCACCTTAAATGATGGTGCCCTCTATTCCACCTTAAATGGTGGTGCCCTCTATTCCACCTTAAACAGTGTCATGGTCTATGTCATTTTATTATATTACATTCAAGTGCCCCCCCCCCACCCCCCACCCCCCAACAACCTAATGCTGGTGGTGTATTGTACATTAAATAACTTCCATACAATGTTCCAAAGGTTCAAAGTATTTCCTAGAACCGTGTTTCCTAGAACAGCGAAGGTGGGTGCTGTCTCCTGGAAATGAAGCACTGAGCAGACAGTGGTGCAGCGGGCTGTGGGTAAAACCTGCTGTTTCTCTCAGGGTCTTAGACACACACACACACACACACACACACACACGGTCGGAGTGGTGGAAACATTTCCGTGCAATTAATCACGGCAGAGAACGGAATCATCGCTCCATCCCGCCCCTCAATCTGCTCCACACACACTTACCAGCGCACGCACACACACGCCAAGATACACAGCGTCTCCACGGAAACCAAGGCCTGAAGCAACTCTGACATGTCCAACACACACACTGCACCCGCTCACCCGAGACATACACACACACACACACACACACATATATAACAATCAGCCACAACATTAAACACGCCTCTTTGTCTCTACTACACACAGTGTCCATACAGGTGCAGACTCCAGCAGCCACTGCTGTGTCTGATCCACTCCGAACACACACTAACACACCACCACCACGTCAGTGTCACTGCAGCGCTGAGAATGATCCACCACCACATCACACCTGCTCTGTGGGGGTCCTGAGCGCTGGAGAACAGGATAAAAGTGGCCAAACAAAGTATGCAGAGCAACAGATGGAGAGTCTGTCACTATTAATGTTTTCAGCATTAAGTAATCCAGGGTTTTCTGACTGTAAATAAGCCAGAACTCATGCTCTGACCCTTTTCCTCGTCTCTCCACACGGTCAGAGCTAATGCGATTACAGTTAAAGGTACAGTACGAGTCTCTCTCTGTTCTCTGAGATGTAGTGGACATAATTAGGGCCCGGGGGCTTCACTCTCCGACCTCGTGTTACTAATATTAACCTTCCTCAGCTGAAAAGGTCCAAGGCCCGAGGCTGACACTGCTGCACACAGGGGACATCTGACCGCTTCAGGAACTGTATCGTACTGTACTGTGTACTACATTAACATCACATCATCGTTTCAGTGCACGGCGCACGGGGGTCAGTGAGGAAAGACTCAGCTAACATCAGTGTTCTCCAGGTGAATGTGGTGAATGCTTTGCCTTTAGCCAATCAGCAGTGAGCTTTGCTTTGTTTCCATGAGGTCAGAGTAATGTCCAGTGATCAGAGTTTTCAGGACCCCTCAGAAAGACTGCAGGTGGACCTCTGTGTTTAGTGGTTCCTTAATGAAGACAATCATTTACAAAGTCAAACAGTTGTTTACACGGTGAACTGGTTCTTCACGCAGTGAGGTGGCTCACCTTGCTTCATGCAAACTCTAGAGGGGCTTTAAACCCTCCCAGCATCCAGCTGTGGGGCAGTGCAAGACAATACACACAAGCATCTGTTATATTTTGCCCTACTGAGATCCTTTGGTATACTCTCAGAAAAAGAAGTACAATAGAGGTACAGTGAGTCCAGAGCCTGAAGGGGGCGCTAGTCCTTCACAGAGCGACACTCACTCACACACTCACATCTACAGACACTTCTGAGTTACCAATCCACCTGCCAGCATGTTTTTTTTTTTGGACCGTGGGAGTAAACCCACACAGACACAGAGAGAACACACCACACTCCTCACAGACAGTCACCTGGAGGAAACCCACGCAGACACAGGGAGAACACACCACACTCCTCACAGACAGTAACCTGGAGGAAACCCACACAGACACAGAGAGAACACACCACACTCCTCACAGACAGTCACCTGGAGGAAACCCACACAGACACAGGGAGAACACACCACACTCCTCACAGACAGTAACCTGGAGGAAACCCACACAGACACAGAGAGAACACACCACACAGACAGTCACCTGGAGGAAACCCACACAGACACAGGGAGAACACACCACACTCCTAACAGACAGTCACCCGGAGGAAACCCACGCAGACACAGGGAGAACACACCATACTCCTCACAGACAGTCACCTTGGAGGAAACCCACACAGACACAGGGAGAACACACCACACTCCTCACAGACAGTCACCCGGAGGAAACCCACACAGACACAGGGAGAACACACCACACTCCTCACAGACAGTCACCCGGAGAAAACCCACGCAGACACAGAGAGAACACACCACACTCCTCACAGACAGTCACCTGGAGGAAACCCACACAGACACAGGGAGAACACACCACACTCCTCACAGACAGTCACCTGGAGGAAACCCACACAGACACAGGGAGAACACACCACACTCCTCACAGACAGTCACCCGGAGAAAACCCACGCAGACACAGGGAGAACACACCACACTCCTCACAGACAGTCACCCGGAGGAAACCCACGCAGACACAGGGAGAACACACCACACCCCTCACAGACAGTCACCCAGAGGAAACCCACGCAGACACAGGGAGAACACACCACACCCCTCACAGACAGTCACCCGGAGGAAACCCACGCAGACACAGGGAGAACACACCACACCCCTCACAGACAGTCACCCGGAGCGGGGATAGGACCCCAACCCCAGCCCCAGGACCCTTATGTTCACTTGAGGGTACCACCACATCGACAGATTTTTCTGACAGTGTAACACTGAATAAATAAGCAGCTGTTACAGTGTTGTTACACAGTTGTTAAAGTGTAAAGTGTAAAGTGTAAGCAACTGAGTGCTTGAGTATGTTCATCTAAGAGTGTGTGATTAAGAGAAAGGACCTGTTGAAATAGAACAGCGCTGAAAACAGGAGGTAAAGTCAACAGCCGGAACCTTATCAGGAACATGAGCACACACACCATCCACATCCAACTGGATCCAACCAGAACACACACACACACACACACACACACACACAGATCATTAGACAATCTGATATTACACAACCTGCAAGAACCATCAAGAACTGACATTACAAACACACTTACCTTTGAGTCTCACACACACATACACACACTGACTACGGTTGGACAGACATTTTCAACACTCACGGGCATTTGATTTAATGTCTCACACACACACACACACATGCGAACGCACACACACAAGACAAAACACAAAAAACAACACGGGACACTCGGACATTACACAACCAGAAGGAACTGTCATCACCATTTTAAATGCAAATACACACACACACACACACGTTTGAATCTTGTCATATGAAACACACAATACACACACTTAAACACTCTATTATATGGTTCTAAGTTATTCATATTAATTAACGTGTAACTACTATATTATTAGCAGTGACTGCAGCAGAAGTTTTAATTTTACTGATCAGCCACAAGATTAAAACCAGGGACATGTGACATGAAGAAGACCTGGGCCCTGACGATGGGGCTGGGAAATATGGGCAGTTCTGTCCATCCTCACCCTATCACTCTCTTGCTCATCACTGAGCCCTGAGCTTCCATAACTGTCACTGGTAACCCATCCCCCCTGGGACCCCTGCACACCGAGAACACCTCCCCAGGCCTGTCTCATGGGCAAACGTGTCTGTGCAGAACCGCATTCACATTCCGCGTGCGATTTTCAGTTTAGAAACGCAGCCCACTTAAACAATGGTCTGTATTAGAGCCATCAGCACGCCCCTCGTAAAGCGCTGTCCAGAGTGCTGAAATAAAAACCTGTTTGTTTTGGTTCATGAAGCTAAATTTCTAAATGGCTCACGTGTGGAGCGGGCGACCCACCTGCCGCACCTCGTTTACATTTCCATTATGATGTTTGCATTCTCTGCTGCGTCCATCCATTACTCTGAAAAGATTTATACAGGAGCAGCGATGAGTTTATTTAATACGCCACCAGCCTTCAATACCCATAATCCTGTGTGGCTTTGTGAACGAGTTACAGTCACTTGTAATTAAACCTTCATTGACCATCGCGGGAGTGTAAACAAACACAGAGCAGCCATGACATTACTGCCACATCCTTGTTCATCACCATACAGTAGCACTATGGATCAGACACAGCAGCAGCTGCTGGAGTTTAACCCCTCAGTGTCAGGATCAAGAACAGTCCACCAACCAAAACCACCCAGCCGACAGCATCCTGTGTCACTGATGAAGGACTAGAGGACGAGCGACACACACTGTGCAACGACAGATGAGCTACTGTCTCTGACTTTACATCTACAAGGTGGACCACCGAGGGAGGAGTGTCTCACAGAGTGGACAGAGAGTGGACACAGGGTTTAAACTCCAGCAGCACTGCTGTGTCTGATCCACTCTACACCAGCACAACACACACTAACACACCACCACCACGTCAGTGTCACTGCAGCACTGAGAATGATCCACCACCACATCACACCTGCTCTGTGGGGGTCCCACAGGATCATTTAAGGACAGTGAGAAATGGGACTAACAAATGAATTCCGGTGGACGTGGCGGGGTCTGTAGTATACGCTCAGGTCATCACCTCAGAGAAAACACAGCTTCTGCATCAGGGTGTTTCATTATTCAGCATCACACTGTCCTCAGCCTCACACCACTTTAACGCCACTGCATCAGCAGCGGCGGCATCGGCCCTGCACTATTCACATTAGCACACATGCTGCAATATTCAGAGACACAATCAAAGAACGAGAGGAAGGAACAACCATCAAGAGGAGGTTTCTGGAGAGCTGCATGAGCTGCCACAGATCCACCCCCTCCCCTCCCCACAACTCCACAACTCACAAACAAGGACTCCTCCAGTGATGGGAAGTAGTAACTCTGGAGGAAGAGGCAGTGGACACCTCACACACTGCGACACCTGTGGTCACAAGACTTCTTTCAACTCAAAAGGTGTGGATAGAGAACAGGGTCTGGTCTACATCACTGATGCTCTGAGTGAAACTGATTCGTAACACACACACACACACACACACACACACACACACACACACACACACACAAACCTAAAGCAGCTCTAAAGGGTTAAACAGACACCACATGTGAAGCAGTAAAACACACACACACACAAATTAAATCACCTTAACATTTTGTGAAGTCCCTATAAAGAAGGTAGGTCCCCACAATGTTAATCAGACTTAGGCCTGAGAGAGAGAGAGGACGGGAGCTGTCCGTTCAGCACCACACACTGCTGAACACTATCCCATGTCCTGAACCGAAACCAGTGCAAACACAAGTGTCCAAGTCCCCAAGACTTAACCCCTGCAGTGTGGGATTA
>NC_089803.1:13892740-13955240 GCF_029633855.1 Hoplias malabaricus | reverse complement strand
CCTCTGTCCTTCTTCTCTTCTCCTCTCTGCCTTATTTTCTTATCCTCTTCTCTCCTCTTCTCTTTTCTTCACTCAGTGCTTCCTCTCTTCTCATTTCTTTCTTTCCTTTGGTTCTCTTCTCTTCCCTCAGTCCTTCTTCTCTTCTCTTCTCTTCCCTCAGTCCTTCTTCTCTTCTCTTCTCTTCTCTTCTCTTCTCTCAGTTCTTTTCCTCTTCTATTCTCCTCTCTTCATTTCCTCTTCTCTTCTTTTCTCTTACATTTTGCATTCTTCTTTTCTTTCTGTCTTTCTTCTCATGTCTTTTTTATCTTCATTTTACATCTCTTCTCTTTCCTCAGTCCTTCTCTTCCCTTCCTTTCCCTTCCCCCTGTCCTTCTCCTCTCTTCTTTATTTTCTTCTACTCTTCTGTTACATTTTTCATTCTTCTCTTCTCTGTCTTTCTTCTCATCTCTTTTTTATCTTCTCTTCTCTTTCCTGTCCTCAGTCCTTCTTCTCTTATCTACTCCTCTCTTCCTTCTTTTCCTCTTCTCTTCTCTTTTCCTCTCTTCTCTTCTGTTCTCTTCTCTTCTCATCTTCCTTCTTTTCCTCTTCTCTTCTCTTCTCTTCTCTTCCCTCAGTCCTTCTTTTCTTCTCTTCTCCTCTTTTCCTTCTTTTCATCTTCTCTGCTCTTCTCTTCTCTTTTCTTCACTCGGTGCTTCCTCTCTTTTCATCTCTTTCCTTTCCTCGGTCCTTCTTCTCTTCTCTTCTCTTCTCCTCTCTTCCTTCTTTTCCTCTTCTATCCTTTTCTCTTACATTTTGCATTCTTCTTTTCTCTCTGCCCTTCTTCTCATGTCTTTTTTATCTTCATTTTACATCTCTTCTCTTTCCTCAGTCCTTCTCTTCCCTTCCCTTCCCTTCCCCCGTCCTTCTCCTCTCTTCTTTATTTTCCTCTACTCTTCTGTTACATTTTTCATTCTTTTCTTCTCTCTGTCTTTCTTCTCATCTTTTTCATCTTCTCTTCTCTTCTCTTTCCTATCCTCAGTCCTTCTTCCCTTCTCTACTCCTCTCTTTCTTCTTTTCCTCTCTTCTCATCTCTTCCTTCTTTTCCTCTTCTCTTCTCTTCTCTTCTCTTCTCTTCCATCAGTCCTTATTTTCTTCTCTTCTCCTCTTTTCCTTCTTTTCCTATTCTCTGCTCTTCTCTTTTCTTCACTCGGTGCTTCCTCTCTTCTCATCTCTTTCCTTTCCTCGGTCCTTCTTCTCTTCTCTTTTCTTCCCTCGGTCCTTCTTCTCTTCTCCTCTCTTCTCTTCCTTCTTTTCCTCTTCTCTTCTCATCTATTCCTTCTTCTCTTCTCTTCTCTTCCCTCAGTCATTCCTCTCTTCTCATCTCTTTCTTTTCCTCTGTCCTTCTTCTTTCCTTTTCTTCCCTTGTTCTCTCTCTCTTCTTTCATTTCTTCTCTTCTCTTCTCTTCTCTCAGCCCTTCCTCTCTTCTCATCTCTTTCCTTCCTTCGGTTCTTGTTCTCTTCTCTTCCTTCAGTCTTTCTTCTCCTCTCTTCCTTCTTTTCGTCTTCTCTTCTTTTCTCTTACATTTTTCATTTTTTTTCTCTCTGTTTTTCTTCTCTTGTCTTTTTTATCTTCTTGTCTTTTCTCTTTCCTCAGTCCTTCTTCTCTTCTCTTCCCTTCCCCCTGTCCTTCTCTTCTCCTCTCTTGTTTCTTTTCCTCTTCTCTTCTCTTACATTTTTCATTCTTCTTTTCTCTCTGTCTTTCTTCTCATTTCTTTTTTATCTTCTCTTCTCTTTCCTCCTTCTTCTCTTCTATATCCTTCCCCGTCCTTATGTCTTCTTTCTTTTCCTCTTCTCTTCTCTTAAATGTTTCATTTTTCTTTTCTCTCTGTCTTTCTCCTCACCTTTATTGTATCTTCTCTTCTTTTCTCTACTCTTCTCTCATCTCTTCTTCTCTTCCCCCGTGTGTCTTCTCTTTCATCTCATCTCTTCTTTTCTCTACTCTTCTCTCATCTTCCCTTCTCTTCCCCCTTCTCTTTCATCTCATCTCTTCTTTTCTCTTGATTTTCTTCTCTCTACCTTTAATCTTTTCCCTCTACTCTTCTCTGTGTCTTTTTCATTTCACTTCTCTTCTCTGTCTCTCCCCGGTGAATCCCACTCTCCCTTGTTCATAAAGCTGGTAATAACAGACCTGAACTTACACAGACATCTACAAAGCCTTCCTCTGTCCAGCGGCGGTGGTCCGCAGGGTGAGGTCAGTCACGTTCTCAGTGGAGAGTGTAGTGAGTGATCACTGACCCTGATCAGAGTAGCCATCTGTAGATGTGTATGTTCAGGGTCATACGTCATCATAAAACAATCTCATGTAGCCACCTGTAGGCCTCAGACCACCGCAACCAGTGGTCAGCGGTTTTAATCTTGTGGCTGGGCTTACTACATTAGCTTAGAAGTGTTTACAGAGCAGCAGTAAGTGCTTACGTCACCAAAGGACATCAGCATATTGAGCAAGGGTCAGGACCAGCAGGGACCCCCACCGCATCAGCACAGGAGGGGGATTAAAGAGGCTCAAGGCCTTGTGGGAAAGAGCCTGACACACTATTGATTTCCAGATCTCTGCGTCCAGTCCGGCCAAACTGGTCCTCCGGGTGGATGCTGCTCTACAGAAACCTACAGAGAGCAGCTAGTTAAGTCTGAAAAGGAGCTGGGTGTGTTAGGCATGGGGGGGTGGGGGGGGGTGTTGCACAGTCTGCGTTAGTAATCCTCCAGACTGCCCCCAGTGGCTGGTTTTCAAACCACTACCACATGCTCAATGCCAGGGGTGCGCTGCAGGGGTGGGTATAAGCCCCCAGAAATGAGGTGTGCTCCACTGGCCGCAATACTGGAAACACATGGCCGGTACACATCCCTGTGTTGTCACAGAGAGGCGAGGATAGAAAGTGGAGGAGGGTTTTGGACGTGCACACACAGGTCCACGCTCATCAGTGTGTGTATTAGCAGTAATCCTTCTGGTCTCTCCTCAGGCTTCGCAAATGATTAGAAAAACACACACACACACACACACACAGAGCCAGGCGTGCTGAACGTGTGTTTGTGAGCGGAGCATACGCCGGAGGGACGCCGTGAAACATGGGGAAGGCGGCGCCAGGCGCTTGGCATTGAGTCTTCTCTGCGTTTGAACTGCGGTTATGTTTAGCTCGGTTTTCTCACATTGCAGTCCCTCCCCTGCTCCTCCACAGCACCCACCCACACGCACGGTATTTCTGGATATGTGTGTGTGTGTGTGTGTGTGTGTGTGTGTGTGTGTGTGTGTGTGTGTGTGTGTGTGTGTTTGAAAGAAAAAGAGAGAGAGAGAGAGAGAGAGAGAGATTAAAAAAGAGAAAAACGCAGAGTCTGACAGATTGAGAGTTGGTGGACTCCTGCTCATCCAGCGTTCCTCTGAATCACCCCAGAGGCATTGGATGGAGCTCCAATGCTGAGGGGCCTTATTACCCCTCTGGCCAACTATTGGCATTGGGCTTAGACCTCAGGATTATTTGCAGCTGTTTCAGAGCATACAGTACCTGACCCCGTCAGGACCCCCACAGAGTGAGGTGTGTTAGCGTGTGTGGTGCTGGTGTAGAGTGGATCAGACACAGCAGTGCTGCTGGAGTTTTTAAACCCCTCAGAGACTGGACTGAGAACAGTCCACCGACCAAAAACATCCAGCCGACAGCGTCCTGTGTCACTGATGAAGGACTAGAGGACGAGCGACACACACTGCGCAGTGACAGATGAGCTACTGTCTCTGACTCTACATCTACAAGGTGGACCACCGAGGGAGGAGTGTCTCACAGAGTGGACAGAGAGTGGACACAGGGTTTAAAAACTCCAGCAGCACTGCTGTGTCTGATCCACTCTACACCAGCACAACACACACTAACACACCACCACCACGTCAGTGTCACTGCAGCGCTGAGAATGATCCACCACCACATCACACCTGCTCTGTGGGGGTCCTGAGCGCTGAAGGACTAGATGAGTGGGTTAAAGTGTCCACAGATATGTGGAAGTGACTGGGTGAGTCTATAAAACCTTGCACACACACACACACACACATACACAAACAATCTTATATATGGGAGTTGTGGGGACATTACATAGACTTCCATTATTTTCTGGAGCTGTATAATGGACCTGTCCATACGTGTTTCAACAAACTGTAACCTCAGCTCAACCTTAAAACATGCCTTCAGCTTAAAATGTCAGATTTGACATTGTGGGGACCAGCTGCTGGTCTCCACAAAGAAGAGAGAGGTCCCCACAACGTGATTTATTCCTGGCACACACACACACACACACAACTAGTACTGGATTAAAACAGGATCAAAGCGAGTAAATAAACAGAAGCCAGAACAGAAACATAAAAGTCTCTCTGTAAGGCGCTCGTGACTTTATTCTCAGACTCAGTTTCTCTAAATTATTTCTCCATTCTTTGTTTACCTGGAGAATTTGAATCCGTGGTTTTCCGCTGCGTAAATCCCTGGACAAACAGGACACAGAGGGAATGGGATTACAGCAGTGGCGACTCACGCTAATTACAGCTCCGCAAAATAACACCGCCTCAGAACAGTGTTATTTTACCCCAAAGAGAAGAGCTCTGAGTAAAACGAATCTGCACTGATCCAGAGGGACTTCCTCCTCGAAAGTTTCCACCAGCCGCTGCAAAGAGTATTTATGAGCTGTTTATTAATTTTATACGTGTCCTTTAAAGATCAGCTTCTGAGATGAAGGATCACTGTTTTACCTCGGTTCTCTTCCTTCTCCGCTTTGGTTTTCATTGTTTTAGCTCAGTTTTATTCCTTCTCTGCTCTCGTTTACACTCTTTTACCTTGGTTGTCTTCTTTCTCCTATCTCGTTTATATTCTTTTAGCTTGGTTCTCTTCTTTCTTCACTCTTGTCTTTACAGTTTCAGCTCTTTGGGTCAGAGTTGGGTTTTTTTTTTGGCACTATGGTCTTTCACTCAGTGGCCATCATTTTAGAAGCAACCTCTTCTTCTTCCATTTACTGGCCATTTTATGTGACACATCCTCTTCTTCCACTCACTGGATACTTTACCAAAAACCCCTAATAACACTGGTGGGCTGGGCTCATGTGTGTTTTATTAAAGCTCTGAGCAGACAGCTCTCTAAGAAAGTGAGGAGTTAATGAGCTGCATCAGTCTGGGTCCAGCTAATCGTCCGAGCTGCTCGGTCAGTGTCTGGACGCTGATGCCTCGTTGAGCAGCTCCGTAGTTAACAGATGGAGCAGGAGGAGGTTTAAGTGCTTTGTTTTATTGGTTTTAACAGGCCGCGGAGAGTGGAGTGATTTCAAATGAAATAACAAAGACACAAGTGATAAGCGCTCGTTTGTTTCTTCTCCTCCATCTCTCCATTTCTTCACGGACAGCAACAATGACTGTTCATTCTGCAGGGTTCTTCAGAGAGACGTGGGGGGGGGGGCATTATCTTGGGAATATTGTACATTTTCGAGTGGTGACAAATCAAATGAATTTCCCAAATCCCTCGAGGGATGAACAGAACACAGGGATTCTCCATTTTAACATGGCTCTCATCACTGAGATGGGTTTTAACTCGACACACACACATACACACAGAGAGAGAGAGAGAGAGAGAGAGAGAGAGAGAGGATGCATGATTCATTGACTTTCCACAGACTCATACCAACACAACCCCTCCAGTTAATCCTCCAGCTGTTTACAGAACAGTGTTAGACAATATGGACAATTACTTACATTGCTGTTCTGACATGGCCAGTGTGATATCTTATGTAATAACAGTAATAATAACAGTAATAATAATAATAATAATGAAAACAAGGCCTGGCTTTCTAAAAACATTCCAACTGATCCCAAATCAGTTCACTGTGGTGGAAATCAGCCTCTGTGCAGGACACTCATCTGTGCTCCATGCGGTTGGAGCCAGTTAACACTGCTCTGCTCCTCGCACCTTAGACCCAGACCCCCTGCCCCCACCAAGGCTCTGGCACTGAAACTGACGAGAGAGAGGCAACTCCAACCAGGAGGAAGTGGGAGGCCTTGCCCTTAAGTTAGGGAACGCTTTGCGGGTCCTCAATGCACAATCCTGAGAGACCACCATCAACTCACAACTCACAGACATCGGTTTCTCAAGGCTGAGAACAACATCTCTGTGTGACGCGATCACTTCATCTATAGACACCCCCCCCCCCCCCCTCCTCGCCCCGTGTGCCCTCTCAGCTCTATCACTGTCTGGTGCAAAGTTACTTTACACAAGACTGTGTAGATATGACTGCGTAACGACGTGTGATGTTCAGTCTGACTCCAGGTTCATGTGGTCATTTGAGGTCAATGAATAACTACTGCTACAGATAGTCACAAGCATAACTCCCTAATTCAGAGGAGCAAGAGTAGATGAACTGTAAAAATAGATGTAACGTCTTATATGAGCTGTTTCCAGGGCTGTGCTTCTCTGTATGTGTGTGTGTGTGTGTGTGTGTGTGTAAGCTGTACTTTCTGGCAGTAACTGGATGGATGTTCTGGGAGTGTGTGGATGAGATTATCACATAACACACGGCCCAGCGGTGTCATGCCTTTATGTGTTACACTCCACAGAGTGAGTGAGAGAGAGAGAGAGAGAGAGAGAGAGAGAGAGAGAGAGAAGGAAGTGGGGGGGGGGGTGTCTCAGGGAGGAGAGAGGGTGGCTTTACGGCTTTAAAACTGCAGGAGAAAAATGACTGCTCCTCCCATTACCTTTAGAGATTTTAATGCAATCAGAGAGAGAACGAAAAAGAGAAAAAGACAGTGTGTGTGTGTGTGTGTGTGTGTGTGTGTGTGTTTGTCTGTTTGATGAATCTCACAGAGATTGGACCTCGTGTCCAGGTACCAAACATCAAAGCTAACAGCAGGACGCCTGCGATATGATAATTTAATTGGAGTTCAAATAAAACACACACGGAAATCTTTTAACAAGTTAGAACACATCCACACACACACACACACACACACTCACACAAAGCCTCGTCACAATCTTAACGATCACCCTTTCATCTGTTCTTGGAGTATCTGTGTTCCGGTGCTTTCTATGGGTCTGAAAGGATGTGGAGCTCTCAATTAGCTCTTACAGAGAAAAGGAAATTGACACAAAAGTAGAAACACAGAACTAGAGCATGAACACTTCACAGAGGAATAGGACGGTGCTCCATCACCTCCACCACGTCCATCATCTCAATCATCTCCATCATCTCAATCATCTCCACCACGTCCATCATCTCAATCATCTCCATCACCTCCATCATCTCAATCATCTCAATCATCTCCATCATCTCAATCATCTCCACCACGTCCATCATCTCAATCATCTCCATCACCTCCATCATCTCAATCATCTCCGTCACCTCCATCATCTCAATCATCTCCACCACGTCCATCATCTCAATCATCTCCATCACCTCCATCATCTCCACCACCTCCATCACCTTTATAATCTGCATAAGCTCCACCACCTCCATCAGCTTCAAAAGCTCCACCACCTCCATCACCTCCATCATCTCAATCATCTCAATCATCTCCATCATCTCCATCACCTCCACCACGTCCATCATCTCAATCATCTCCACCACGTCCATCATCTCAATCATCTCCATCACCTCCACCACGTCCATCATCTCAATCATCTCCACCACGTCAATCATTTCAATCATCTTCATCATCTCAATCATCTCCACCACGTCCATCATCTCAATCATCTCCATCACCTCCATCATCTCAATCATCTCAATCATCTCCATCATCTCCATCACCTCCACCACGTCCATCATCTCAATCATCTCCACCACGTCCATCATCTCAATCATCTCCATCACCTCCACCACGTCCATCATCTCAATCATCTCCATCATCTCCACCACGTCAATCATCTCAATCATCTCCACAACGTCAATCATCTCAATCATCTCCATCATCTCAATCATCTCCACCACGTCCATCATCTCAATCATCTCCATCACCTCCATCATCTCAATCATCTCAATCATCTCCATCATCTCAATCATCTCCACCACGTCCATCATCTCAATCATCTCCATCACCTCCATCATCTCAATCATCTCCGTCACCTCCATCATCTCAATCATCTCCACCACGTCCATCATCTCAATCATCTCCATCACCTCCATCATCTCCACCACCTCCATCACCTTTATAATCTGCATAAGCTCCACCACCTCCATCAGCTTCAAAAGCTCCACCACCTCCATCACCTTTATCATTTGCATCAGCTCCACCACCTCCATCAGCTCCACCACCTCCATCACCTTTATAATCTCCATCAGCCCCATCACCTATAACATCTCCATCACCTCCATCATCTCCATCTTCATTATCATTTCCATCATCTCCACCACCTCCATCAGCTCCATCATCTTCACCACCTCCATTAGCTCCATCCCCTCCACCAGCTCCATCACCTCCATCATCTCCACCACCTCCATCAGCTCCATCATCTTCACCACCTCCATTAGCTCCATCCCCTCCACCAGCTCCATCACCTCCATCAGCTCCACCACCTCCATCATCTTCACCACCTCCATTAGCTCCATCACCTCCATCAGCTCCATCACCTCCATCAGCTCCACCACCTCCATCAGCTCCATCATCTTCCCCACCTCCATCCCCTCCAACAGCTCCATCACCTTTATCATCTCCATCACCTCCAACAGCTCCATCACCTTTATCATCTCCATCCCCTCCAACAGCTCCATCATCTCCATCATGGAATGACTTTAGGCTCATGTGCAGCTGCTCATGCTTCTGAATTCACATCATGCCTTTAAAGCTGTTGGGCAGCAAATAATGTGCTTAAAGTATCATCTAATAATAAGAGGTGTCCAAAAACATGTGGCCATATAGAGTCATTAAAGCAGGTGTTGACCCAGTGATGATACACCCACCCTCTGTCCCCTCAGCCCCCAAACCCCTGCTGGAGGGAACACATACTAAAACAGCTTTAACACTACATTAGGGCCATAATCAGCGGCTGAGCATCTGCTCCACCACACCATCCATCCTGCTTTAACATGACAGTGTGTGTGTGTGTGTGTCTCTGCATGTGTTGGCCATTCACTTATTCACTGTGACTGCACTTTAGGCTCAGAATCAAATCCTAGACCTGAGCTCAGTGTCTGTGAATTAGGGTCATTTGGCTTTGGAATGGAGCACAGAAAATTACACACACTGCTCTTAGAAAAGTCTGGATAGGAGTGAAATACGAGAGAATATTTCAGAGTTCTCAGCCACTCCACTATCAGCTGGTGAATATAAAAACAAGCATCCAGTAAACACTCAGTTCCTGCAGAAAAAAGAACATTAATCAGAGTAAAATAACACAGACTTTCACCGTCTACTGTTCCATAACACCGTGGGATACTCAGGAAATCTGGAGAAATCTCTATCTGTGGCGGACAATCACACACACCCCTGTGCAATCAGAGTGACCTTTGAGCCCTCAGACAGCACTGCATGAGAAAACATCATGCTGCTGTGATGAACACACCACCCCCACAGTCCCAACCTCTCTTTGCGTGTTCCTGTGGAGGGCTCACCACACTGAGGCCGAGGAGTGCCGAGGGGGAGTGGCCTCTAAGACCTTTCAACAGCGAGTGATGGAACTGTAGCTCAGAAAATAGATCGGAGGAAACACCTTAAAAACAGAGGCCCCACCAGAGCCGGACCGCCCAGGGCCCATCTCCCCTTCGGAAGAGTAAGAGTCTCATAGTACTTGTGTATGTAGTTTACTCCTTATGTAGTTTATTACTTATGTAGTTTTATGTAGTTTGAATACAGTATCCCCTGTATGTACTTTGTAACAAGTTTTTTTTTTTACCTTTTCACATTTCAACCTTACACTGAAGGTGCCATCATTTCATTAATTTATAGTTAATTATTAGCTTAACCCATACCTTGCTGGGACACACTACCCTCACCAGTGAGCAACGTGTGACACCCTTAAAAACTGATGTAGCTACTTCAGAGTGCTACGGTCAGTATTCCAAAGTTTCAGTTCCACCTTAAATGCTGCTGCTATATTCAAACGATCAAACTAACACCGTGATATCTGACATTTTCCTTAGCACCTTAAAGAGTGAAGCAGTGCTGCAGGTGTCTGGATGGAACTGCTGTACGATGCAAGATGAGGATAAACAGCCAAGTTGGCTTCTTTTTCTTCTATTCCACCTTAAATGCTGCAGTTGTTAGAGAATTAGTGTTTTCTTTATGTTTTTCAGCTGATTATTGTTTTTTTCTCGGTGTCTTATGGTTATTCCACCTTAAACCCTACACCTGTGTCATTAAATGTGTTCTCATTAGCGTGGGAGTCGGAAACGAAATGATACTCTTAATGGCACTTTAATGCAGTAAACACCGTGGGGACCAGTCTACAGACACTATATGGATGTGATGGTGATTACACTCCTCCTGTATCATTTTAAACAAGGCAGAGGTTATCCAGTCTCTCGAGCTTTAGTTGTAGCCTAATTAAGGGATTTAAGATAGAAAGTAACCAAAGCTGAATTTTGATCAGCTGTTCATAGTGGGCTGTTTATATTCATTCAGTGTCTGTAACACTTATCCACTTCAGGGTCCAAGAGTCTACCCAAAATCACTGGGCGCAAGGCAGGGACATGCCCTGAAGGGGGCACCAGTCCTTCAAAGGGCGACACACACACACACCTACGGACACTTTTGAGTCATCAATCCACCTACCAACGTGGTTTTTTTTGGACTGTGGGAGGAAACCGGAGCACCCGGAGGAAACCCACGCAGACACAGGGAGAACACACCACACTCCTCACAGACAGTCACCCGGAGGAAACCCACGCAGACACAGGGAGAACACACCACACTCCTCACAGACAGTCACCCGGAGGAAACCCACACAGACACAGGGAGAACACACAACACTCCTCACAGACAGTCACCCGGAGGAAACCCACGCAGACACAGGGAGAACACACCACACTCCTCACAGACAATCACCCGGAGGAAACCCACACAGACACAGGGAGAACACACCACACTCCTCACAGACAGTCACCCGGAGGAAACCCACGCAGACACAGAGAGAACACAACACACTCCTCACAGACAGTCACCCAGAGGAAACCCACGCAGACACAGAGAGAACACACCACACTCCTCACAGACAGTCACCTGGAGGAAACCCACGCAGACACAGAGAGAACACACCACACTCCTCACAGACAGTCACCCGGAGGAAACCCATGCAGACACAGAGAGAACACAACACACTCCTCACAGACAGTCACCCAGAGGAAACCCACGCAGACACAGGGAGAACACACCACACTCCTCACAGACAGTCACCCAGAGGAAACCCACGCAGACACAGAGAGAACACACCACACTCCTCACAGACAGTCACCCGGAGGAAACCCACGCAGACACAGAGAGAACACACCACACTCCTCACAGACAGTCACCCTGAGGAAACCCACGCAGACACAGGGAGAACACACCACACTCCTCACAGACAGTCATCCGGAGGAAACCCACGCAGACACAGGGAGAACACACCACACTCCTCACAGACAGTCATCCGGAGCAGGACTCGAACCCACAACCTCCAGGTCCCTGGAGCTGAAACACAGCACATATTATTATATTTACATGGTAAATTATTACTATGACATCATAGTCACCTATGACCGAATTTTATTAGCCTAAAGGAGCTGATACAATTAGTACTAGTACAGTATAAAAACAGGAGCTATGTTTAAGATCGTAACTGTCACATGTTGGCTCAGAGAGTATTCCAGATCGGCAAATTTCATGCACTGTATTCTTCAGTGTCTTTAACAGAATCATGGAACGTATTATTGGTGAAGGTCAGCTCCACAAATGACAAATAAATTAATTTCACCCAAAATCTTAAAAAAAAAATAATAATGCACACGCAGTCAGGAATTAAAACACACACCTTTATATAACCACCGTGCTGTGATTCCTGTTTGGAGACGCTGGAATGAGACACATGAGCCAGAGGAGAAAAGTGTCTGTAGCCATGGCAACGATGGCTTCCTTCATCCACCTGAAATTGTGTCCCAAACTTTACCCCTGAATTTATACCCTCCCCAGCACAGTGTGTGACTTCACACGGAGTGGGGTGTTAGGGTGTGTTCAGACCTGTAGTTCGGTTCCCTTGGTCCAGACCAAACCTGAAGATGACACACTGTTACATTTCAGTCCTGGTTTGGTTGGAGTTCACACGGACACCTTCACAATCAAACCAAAGCAAGTAAAACAGTGACACAGGTATGACTTTTACTTTACGAGCCAGAGCCAGTCGTCAGCTGGGATTAATGCTCTTTTCAGGTTGTGTGTGTGTGTTTACCTGGGGGTAGTTTTACAAACTGGAAACACAGCGAGGGGTGGTGAAATAGATAAAGCAATCAAAACAGCAGCAGAAATCCGTCCACTGCCCGAACCAGCGCAGCTCCGCTACAGAGAGAGAGACGTTAGGAGGTCAGTTCTTGGTTTATTGCTGTTCCCTCAGGGTGCGATCCTGGGACTTCACGCCCTGTGTTTGGCTCGGTTCTATGACATTGATTCATGCTGCTTTCACACTTGAAACAAACTGAGAAAAATCTGCTCAGACGGTCTCAGTCCACTTTGTTGTTGTGCACCGCAGTTCGAAAGGGAGGATTCACACTTACTGTAAGAAACCACACCCACACCAGGGTTCGATTGAATCGATTCAGTGAGGAGGGAATGGTTTGGGAAAGAACAGTAGACTTCAGAAAACCACCACCACGCTCACAAAGCACAGTCTGCTGCTGCTGCATCAAGAAATGCAACCGATTACTCCAAGATGCAAGGAGAAAGCCCTGTCAGTGAGTCTCCCCTGTTCGCAAACAGTGCCCCCTCTACCTTCGGAAACCGAACCACTGCTTCTTTTTGAACTGCGCTGTGAGTGAAAGGCTTAACACCCCAGAGGAGAACGCACAGAGACAACAGACTTCAGTGTTAGCAGAGAGATGGTAGGAGTGGGGATTGAGTGAGTGTCACCACAGAGGATGATCATAGTTAACGATTAGACCAGAGGCAATTGCTCTAAGACTGCAAGGGAAGCTCAGCGTCCCCTAAAATGTCAAAAAATAAGTGATCAAATATATACTGTTGTGTGTACATGTCACTGAATAAATATGCACTACAACGCGCTCAACTTTTGTTCAGAATCAGCTTCTTATCACTGGTAAAGACACGGCTTTCCTCTCAATCATTCCCGCAGCCTCACAGTGCTTTAAACAGTGAGGACACTGAGCATCCACAGAGTTCAATAGCGAAGCAGCGAAGTGCAGCGAAACGAGACGAGTGATTGGATAAATGCTGGGCTTTGTCCCGCCCATCGGACGCTCAGCGTCTCTGGGGGTCTATAGGGCAGTGGGCTGGCCTCGGCTGGCCCGGATGCTCAGCTTCTGCATGATGATTGGATGATCTGTCTGAGGCTGAACCCCTTTTTGATTGACAGCGAAATGAGCGAATCAGCGATACTTTGGTGTAAAGATCCGTGGGAGCATTACATTTTCATTCTGTTCTGAGTTGAACCAGACTTTATTAATCCTCTTAGCAGCATTTTCTTTGTTAAAAACGACTAGTGACAAATCGAGCTTCTATTTCTGGTGGGTTTTTTGTAGCTGCTTGTGTTTGGAGACTGACTTCTATCATTCTTTCTGACTTCTATCTCAGTTTCTGTCCAGCGGGTGCTGCTGAGCCCCTCCACCGTCACAAAGCACTCACAGACACACTTCACATGGGCCAAGGCCGTTTAAGCAGCCTAGCTCTGCTGGCCACTGAGAGGACACTAGTCAAGTCCCTGGAAAAGACGCCTTGTTGGTACGACAGGGTCACAGATCATTTTTCTTGAAAAGGAATGGAGGGTAGAATTTACGTATAAATAAACCGACACATTTTATGATGTAGGGCGAAATTGAGCTTCACCTCCTTGAAAGACCAGCATCCGCCACTGGATTAGACCCTTCTGAAGCCTCAGTGTCCTTTTTCAGTGGGGTCTTCAGCGCATGCCAGGGGCCCTATTTCCATGGCCAAAGCAATTCAATAACCCCAACAACATTCAGCTTTTAAAACAGCACTGGTCACACTTTACAACAACCGTACATTCATTAACGATAGCTTAAAAAATGAAGAATGCTACTTAATGCTAGTTCTTGCTTCTGTTCATTACTGAATGATTCATTGTGACGTAACTTAATGGTTTAGTAAGATTTACTACAGCCTTTAGTTAAAGTCCTGAGTTATTGATACTGTTTCAGTCTCTCACTTTGATTTTAAGATTTCTGTCCAGGATTTCAGCCTGTAAAATTAATTCAAACATCCCGGAGCCAGAGCCAGAGCAGCAGATCACAGAGCGCCCAGACGAGAGGATTTCATCAGAGATCTGAGTTTCCAGCCGCCGTCTCCGACCAACAAGGACGTGGAGCCTGTGTCCAGTTCACACTGTGATTATGAAGGCAGCATTAAACATGCTATTTGATCATTTACAAGACTGTGGGCCCAGCTGATGTCGGTTAAATACGCCATAAAGCGCCGGTGGTAAGACATTCACAAAAAGGACATGAGAAACTTCACTCGAAAACCAACATCAGATTAGACTCAAAACGTCTTGGTATTAAACATTGAAATAACTCAAAATAAGTTTGGAATTCAGACTCAAAACTGTGTCACTGATGAAGGACTAGAGGACGGCCGACACACACTGCCTCTGACTCTACATCTACAAGGTGGACCAACGAGGGAGGAGTGTCTCACAGAGTGGACAGAGAGTTGACACAGGGTTTAAACTCCAGCAGCACTGCTGTGTCTGATCCACTCTACACCAGCACAACACACACTAACACACCACCACCACGTCAGTGTCACTGCAGCGCTGTTGTAACTCGAACCTAGAACAATCATCTGGTACTTGGTTAATAGAATTTAAGAAACTGTAAAAAGAACCAAAAAAAGAAAGGAAACAAGGACTGTCCTTTATAACGATACAGTGAGGGGTTTTATTGATATCTTGGTCATTACATGTTCACAGAGTCACCAGCAGGACAAACAATGATTAAAGTCTATGACAAAAATAAATACAAAATGGGCTCAGACAGTGGAGGGGTAGAGTTGAGCATCCCGAGGGCCTCAGGCAGGAGTCTCGATGGGTTCCTGGGCTCGTATGTGGAGGCTGGGCAGGCAGAACCAGGCGGACGGCAGCTCACGACCAATGCGATCGTCCTGAAACTTTATGTTCAGGTAGAAGTCACCTGTGTAGAGGAAAAGTAGAGCCCCCACACAGGTGGAGTCCCCTGCCGGACTCACCTGTGCACACACACACACACACAGAGAGAGAGAGAATGCAACAGCAGTTAGACTACTGTTTTCCTGTAGTTGGCCTTTGCTTTAGTGTCACTGTTTAACATGTATTTGGAGACCTCTCTGGCGTAAATATGTAACTGCACACAGCCTGTGGAGGAACAGTTTGTGCCATGGGTTGTGCTTTGGTCCCTTGTCACCAGTCAAATTAGACTTGGAATCAGACTCACATTTAATCAAGAAATCAGACTTGAAATGAAACACAAAATCAGATTTGAGTCCAGACGTAAAATTAATAATCGAAATTACACATTAGGTCACATGCAATCAGACTCTAAATTAGACATGAAATCAGACTAGAAACTCAGTATTAGACATGAAATCAGACTAGAAACTCAGTGTTAGACATGAAATCAGACTAGAGGCTCAGTATTAGACATGAAATCAGACTAGAAACTCAGTGTTAGACATGAAATCAGACTAGAGGCTCAGGATTAGACATGAAATCAGACTAGAGACTCAATATTAGACATGAAATCAGACTAGAAACTCAGTGTTAGACATGAAATCAGACTAGAAACTCAGTGTTAGACATGAAATCAGACTAGAGGCTCAGGATTAGACATGAAATCAGACTCTAAATTAGACATGAAATCAGACTAGGGACTCAGTATTAGACATGAAATCAGACTCTAAATTAGACATGAAACCAGACTAGAGACTCAGTATTAGACATGAAATCAGACTCTAAATTAGACATGAAACCAGACTAGAGACTCAGTATTAGACATGAAATCAGACTAGAGACTCCGTATTAGACATGAAATCAGACTAGAGACTCCGTATTAGACATGAAATCAGACTAGAGACTCAGTATTAGACATGAAATCAGACTCTAAATTAGACATGAAATCAGACTAGGGACTCAGTATTAGACATGAAATCAGACTCTAAATTAGACATGAAATCAGACTAGAGACTCAGTATTAGACATGAAATCAGACTCTAAATTAGACATGAAATCAGACTAGGGACTCAGTATTAGACATGAAATCAGACTCTAAATTAGACATGAAATCAGACTAGAGACTCAGTATTAGACATGAAATCAGACTCTAAATTAGACATGAAATCAGACTAGAGACTCAGTATTAGACATGAAATCAGACTCTAAATTAGACATGAAATCAGACTAGAGACTCAGTATTAGACATGCAATCAGACTAGAGACTCAGTATTAGACATGAAATCAGACTCTAAATTAGACATGAAATCAGACTTGAGACTCAGTATTAGACATGAAATCAGACCAGAGACTCAGTATTAGACATGAAATCAGACTCTAAATTAGACATGAAATCAGACTAGAGACTCAGTATTAGACATGAAATCAGACTCTAAATTAGACATGAAATCAGACTAGAGACTCAGTATTAGACATGCAATCAGACTAGAGACTCAGTATTAGACATGAAATCAGACTCTAAATTAGACATGAAATCAGACTAGAGACTCAGTATTAGACATGAAATCAGACTCTAAATTAGACATGAAATCAGACTAGAGACTCAGTATTAGACATGAAATCAGACTAGAGACTCAGTATTAGACATGAAATCAGACTCTAAATTAGACATGAAATCAGACTAGAGACTCAGTATTAGACATGAAATCAGACTCTAAATTAGACATGAAATCAGACTAGAGACTCAGTATTAGACATGAAATCAGACTCACATTTAGTCAAGAAATCAGACTTGAAATGAAACACAAAATCAGATTTGAGTCCAGACGTAAAATTAATAATCGAAATTACACATTAGGTCACATGCAATCAGACTCTAAATTAGACATGAAATCAGACTAGAAACTCAGTATTAGACATGAAATCAGACTAGAAACTCAGTGTTAGACATGAAATCAGACTAGAGGCTCAGTATTAGACATGAAATCAGACTAGAAACTCAGTGTTAGACATGAAATCAGACTAGAGGCTCAGGATTAGACATGAAATCAGACTAGAGACTCAATATTAGACATGAAATCAGACTAGAAACTCAGTGTTAGACATGAAATCAGACTAGAAACTCAGTGTTAGACATGAAATCAGACTAGAGGCTCAGGATTAGACATGAAATCAGACTCTAAATTAGACATGAAATCAGACTAGGGACTCAGTATTAGACATGAAATCAGACTCTAAATTAGACATGAAACCAGACTAGAGACTCAGTATTAGACATGCAATCAGACTAGAGACTCAGTATTAGACATGAAATCAGACTCTAAATTAGACATGAAATCAGACTTGAGACTCAGTATTAGACATGAAATCAGACCAGAGACTCAGTATTAGACATGAAATCAGACTCTAAATTAGACATGAAATCAGACTTGAGACTCAGTATTAGACATGAAATCAGACTCTAAATTAGACATGAAATCAGACTAGAGACTCAGTATTAGACATGCAATCAGACTAGAGACTCAGTATTAGACATGAAATCAGACTCTAAATTAGACATGAAATCAGACTAGAGACTCAGTATTAGACATGAAATCAGACTCTAAATTAGACATGAAATCAGACTAGAGACTCAGTATTAGACATGAAATCAGACTAGAGACTCAGTATTAGACATGAAATCAGACTCTAAATTAGACATGAAATCAGACTAGAGACTCAGTATTAGACATGAAATCAGACTCTAAATTAGACATGAAATCAGACTAGAGACTCAGTATTAGACATGAAATCAGACTCACATTTAGTCAAGAAATCAGACTTGAAATGAAACACAAAATCAGATTTGAGTCCAGACGTAAAATTAATAATCAAAATTACACATTAGGTCACATGCAATCAGACTCTAAATTAGACATGAAATCAGACTAGAAACTCAGTATTAGACATGAAATCAGACTAGAAACTCAGTGTTAGACATGAAATCAGACTAGAGGCTCAGGATTAGACATGAAATCAGACTAGAGACTCAGTATTAGACATGAAATCAGACTAGAAACTTAGTGTTAGACATGAAATCAGACTAGAAACTCAGTGTTAGACATGAAATCAGACTAGAGGCTCAGGATTAGACATGAAATCAGACTCTAAATTAGACATGAAATCAGACTAGGGACTCAGTATTAGACATGAAATCAGACTCTAAATTAGACATGAAACCAGACTAGAGACTCAGTATTAGACATGAAATCAGACTCTAAATTAGACATGAAACCAGACTAGAGACTCAGTATTAGACATGAAATCAGACTAGAGACTCCGTATTAGACATGAAATCAGACTAGAGACTCCGTATTAGACATGAAATCAGACTAGAGACTCAGTATTAGACATGAAATCAGACTCTAAATTAGACATGAAATCAGACTAGGGACTCAGTATTAGACATGAAATCAGACTCTAAATTAGACATGAAATCAGACTAGAGACTCAGTATTAGACATGAAATCAGACTCTAAATTAGACATGAAATCAGACTAGGGACTCAGTATTAGACATGAAATCAGACTCTAAATTAGACATGAAATCAGACTAGAGACTCAGTATTAGACATGCAATCAGACTAGAGACTCAGTATTAGACATGAAATCAGACTCTAAATTAGACATGAAATCAGACTTGAGACTCAGTATTAGACATGAAATCAGACTAGAGACTCAGTATTAGACATGAAATCAGACTCTAAATTAAACATGAAATCAGACTAGAGACTCAGTATTAGACATGCAATCAGACTAGAGACTCAGTATTAGACATGAAATCAGACTCTAAATTAGACATGAAATCAGACTTGAGACTCAGTATTAGACATGAAATCAGACCAGAGACTCAGTATTAGACATGAAATCAGACTCTAAATTAGACATGAAATCAGACTAGAGACTCAGTATTAGACATGAAATCAGACTCTAAATTAGACATGAAATCAGACTAGAGACTCAGTATTAGACATGAAATCAGACTCTAAATTAGACATGAAATCAGACTAGAGACTCAGTATTAGACATGAAATCAGACTAGAGACTCAGTATTAGACATGAAATCAGACTCTAAATTAGACATGAAATCAGACTTGAGACTCAGTATTAGACATGAAATCAGACCAGAGACTCAGTATTAGACATGAAATCAGACTCTAAATTAGACATGAAATCAGAATAGAGACTCAGTATTAGACATGAAATCAGACTCTAAATTAGACATGAAATCAGACTAGAGACTCAGTATTAGACATGCAATCAGACTAGAGACTCAGTATTAGGCATGAAATCAGACTCTAAATTAGACATGCAATCAGACTAGAGACTCAGTATTAGACATGAAATCAGACTCTAAATTAGACATGAAATCAGACTAGAGACTCAGTATTAGACATGAAATCAGACTAGAGACTCAGTATTAGACATGAAATCAGACTCTAAATTAGACATGAAATCAGACTAGAGACTCAGTATTAGACATGAAATCAGACTCTAAATTAGACATGAAATCACCAGGTAACACATGAACACTAAAGCCCAGGGATTATGTCTTTTCCCTACGAGCTGGTGAGCTGAAATATGCCCCTTAAAGACCACCCCGTAGCCCAGACCCTCAACGTCACTGAATTTGTGTAGGGTTAGTGTGAACTGTTCCTTTTCCACCAAAAGAACTCCGGTTCTTGAACCGGTTCCGTTCCTGATTTTTGGAACACTGGTTCTTTCCAGTGAATCGGCCCGAAATAAACGAATGGTGGTCAGTTCCAGTAGCTGATGTCAAAAGAAGGATGTCAGGGCTTGGATGGGACACCTCCTCCTAGAAAAGCCTGGGAGTTTACTGCAGGCGGTGGGAGGAGTCTAGAAAGACACAGTGGCCCTCACTCTCTACAAAGGGAGCCGGAACACAGATAGTAAATGTAGGATATATCTGGCGGGCCTTGTACAGTTGAACGGAAGGCCGTATATGGCCCATGGTTCCAGAGGTTCCCTACCTTTCCATCTAGGCTCCGTGGAAAGCAATGCTGTTCACGTTATGAGTGAGAAACTGACGCGTGGACCCCACAGTGGCTGCTCTCTGGTAATTTAAGAGGATAGAAATGCTCTCTTTTCTCCAACACCCTCTGTCGATCTCCAGACTTCTTCTGGAACAAGTGCCGGCGCGAGAACGCTTCATGGGGAGCTTCGTGGACCGGGTTTCCATGGTAACCAAGCAGCGGCATGCTAGATTTTTGTGATACCGGGCATCAGCTGCAGTGATGTAAAGCATGTATTTAGATACAGGCTTTCTGTACTAGCCATGGGTTTGTTTTGCTAATAAAATAAGCACTGGTCAGTTGATCCCATTGGCCACAAAACTGTGATCACAGCTTCAACCAATAGCTGCGTCTCTGGTGTTAATAAGTGTTAATATGGTCTCACCCCGGAGGAGTGTGGTGCAACAAGCCTGGGAATTTAAAGGGTTAAATCCACATTCTTATTCTGCTCTCACTGTAACAGCACTCACAGAGGACTAGGGCAGCTCTGGCAAAGCAGAGTCATTCTGTTGCAGAGTCGTGGAGAACATGCCTGAACTCTTCAGTGGGGCCCATTCCTACTGCATGGCCATGTACTTGTGGAATGCAGTGTTCACACACTCAGCTCCTATGACATTCCTGTTGGTTTAAAGGAGCCTGGTCTTGTACAAGCAGAAAGGGAGTGAACAACAGGTGGACCTAGTTCACGGTCCAGACCCAGACGCTGTCCGATCCGGACCTGGACCCGTAACTGAGTGTTTGTTTTAAATGCTGTGACTCTTGTAGTCGTTAGAGCTCAGGTTTAGCGCTCCAGGAAACTCTAATCACATGTGATTCTGCATATCACACGTGAGGCTAATCAGCCAATCAGATCCGTGCATTATGATGAGTGCTGGGACTCCACTCAATAGGTCTCCAGACACCTCTGTCCTGGGGCCAGTGAAAATAGCTCAAGGGACGTGATAAAAGCTCTTTTGGGGCCCTTTCAGGACGACAGTGTTGTGTGAGTTACAACCAGAAACTTCAAAAAGAAGGGAACAATTACGGGTTGAAATTCTCATAACGCTGAACATGGATTCCCCTCCTTCAGCATAAAGAGACAATCAGCCTGCTGTTAACGGATTAAGTCCCGCCCTCAAGAAATGAGAACCAATCAGATTGCTGGTTATGGAAAAGCAGTAAAGTCAACTGCAACTACAAGTCGTTTGGGAGTTTAAAAATACTTAAGGAAAGTAAGGCATCTTTTAATTTAATGGACTACAATTAGACTAAAATGTTTTTAGTTTTTATCGACAAAAAGAAACATGGTGTGAAGCAACAATAGTTAAAAGACTAATACGAGTCTAAAACTAATACAGAGTTTAGTCAGAAGACTGAAACTACAGCAAAATCATAACCAAGTGCCACAATTAACACTGGGGTGGATAGACTCTTCTATAAGGATCTTGTGTGTGTGTGTGTGTGTGTGTGTGTGTGTGTGTGTGTGTGTGTGTGTTACCGAGTTGATGTAGAAGGAGTTGGAGCCGATGAAGGTGACGGCGTCCTGAAGCTCAAAGTTCTGGACACCGTTCTGATAATCCTGGAATGGGACGACGGTCAGAGAGAACGGACCCACCGGACCCTTACTGCGATTGGTCAGTTTCACCTCCAGAGGAACAGCATCTCCAACCTTACAGTCAGCAACAACGTCACAATCACACGCTCTACCGTTTACCAACACATCTACAGACAGAGAGAGAGAGAGAGAGAGAGAGAGAGACATTACAATAAAACATTTACAGTGTAAAATGAAATGCGTGTATGAGCTTACAGTCCACAAGTGTGAGTGACTGGGTGAGTGTGTGTGTGTGTCTGTGTGTGTGTGAGTGTGTGAGAGAGTGTGTGAGTGACTGGGTGAGTGTGTGAAACTGTCCACAGGTGTGAGTGTGTGAGTGACTGGGTGAGTGTGTGAAACTGTCCACAGGTGTGAGTGTGTGAATGACTGGGTGAGTGTGTGAAACTGTCCACAGGTGTGAGTGTGTGAGTGACTGGGTGAGTGTGTGAAACTCTCCACAGGTGTGAGTGTGTGAGTGACTGGGTGAGTGTGTGAAACTGTCCACAGGTGTGATTGTGTGAGTGACTGGGTGAGTGTGTGAGTGACTGGGTGAGTGTGTGAAACTCTCCACAGGTGTGAGTGTGTGAGTGACTGGGTGAGTGTGTGAAACTGTCCACAGGTGTGAGTGTGTGAGTGACTGGGTGAGTGTGTGAAACTGTCCACAAGTGTGAGTGTGTGAGTGACTGGGTGAGTGTGTGAGTGACTGGGTGAGTGTGTGAAACTGTCCACAGGTGTGAGTGTGAGAGTGACTGGGTGAGTTTGTGAAACTGTCCACAGGTGTGAGTGTGTGAGTGACTGGGTGAGTTTGTGAAACTGTCCACAGGTGTGAGTGTGTGAGTCACTGGGTGAGTGTGTGAAACTGTACACAGGTGTGAGTGTGTGAGTGACTGGGTGAGTGTGTGAAACTGTCCACAGGTGTGAGTGTGAGAGTGACTGGGTGAGTGTGTGAATCTGTCCACAGATGTGAGGGTGTGACTGACTGGGTGAGTGTGTGAAACTGTCCACAGGTGTGAGTGTGTGAGTGACTGGGTGAGTGTGTGAAACTGTCCACAGGTGTGAGTGTGTGAGTGACTGGGTGAGTGTGTGAAACTGTCCACAGGTGTGAGTGTGTGAGTGACTGGGTGAGTTTGTGAAACTGTACACAGGTGTGAGTGTGTGAGTGACTGGGTGAGTGTGTGAAACTGTCCACAGGTGTGAGTGTGTGAGTGACTGGGTGAGTGTGTGAGTGACTGGGTGAGTGTGTGAAACTGTACACAGGTGTGAGTGTGTGAGTGACTGGGTGAGTGTGTGAAACTGTCCACAGGTGTGAGTGTGTGAGTGACTGGGTGAGTGTGTGAGTGACTGGGTGAGTGTGTGAAACTGTCCAGAGGTGTGAGTGTGTGAAACTGTCCACAGGTGTGAGTGTGTGAGTGACTGGGTGAGTTTGTGAAACTGTCCACAGGTGTGAGTGTGTGAGTGACTGGGTGAGTGTGTGAGTGACTGGGTGAGTGTGTGAAACTGTCCACAGGTGTGAGTGTGTGAAACTGTACACAGGTGTGAGTGTGTGAGTGACTGGGTGAGTGTGTGAAACTGTCCACAGGTGTGAGTGTGTGAGTGACTGGGTGAGTGTGTGAGTGACTGGGTGAGTGTGTGAAACTGTCCAGAGGTGTGAGTGTGTGAAACTGTCCACAGGTGTGAGTGTGTGAGTGACTGGGTGAGTTTGTGAAACTGTCCACAGGTGTGAGTGTGTGAGTGACTGGGTGAGTGTGTGAGTGACTGGGTGAGTGTGTGAAACTGTCCAGAGGTGTGAGTGTGTGAAACTGTCCACAGGTGTGAGTGTGTGAAACTGTCCACAGGTGTGAGTGTGTGAGTGACTGGGTGAGTTTGTGAAACTGTCCACAGGTGTGAGTGTGAGAGTGACTGGGTGAGTGTGTGAAAATGTCCACAGGTGTGAGTGTGAGAGTGACTGGGTGAGTGTGTGAAACTGTCCACAGGTGTGAGTGTGAGAGTGACTGGGTGAGTGTGTGAAAATGTCCACAGGTGTGAGTGTGAGAGTGACTGGGTGAGTGTGTGAAAATGTCCACAGGTGTGAGTGTGTGTGTGTGTTTATACACATCAACTACTATGTCTATATCTATAAACTTTATCTGCACCATTTCATTACATCACATACACACACACAGCCACACCCTCACATCTTTTTGTGTTTGTGTGCGTGTGTCTGTGTTCGTGGTGAGCTCATCTGTTGCTCTCTCTCTCTCTCTCTCTCTCTCTCTCACCCCGAGGCTGGATCTGTCACATAAGCCCTGTCCTCAGAGAACGGCCTGCTGGGAAACTAAGTCCCTGAGGGCCTCTGTCAATGACACAGGAATGACAGCAAGCCCCACAGGACTACAACCCACTGCACACACTCACTCTCTCTCTCTCTCACACACAGACACACACACACTTCCATTCTGTACCTTCCCTTTTCACTGTACCACCTCTGCTTTGCCATATCTCTCTCTCTCTCTCTCTCTCTCTCTCTCACACACACACACAGAGAGAGAGAGAGAGAGAAAGCTGACTTCATTAAGTATGAGACTGAGGAAAATAATAGAGGCCAACAATAAGAAAAATCCAGAAAAAATGTGCAACTACAGTGGCACACGCTGTGAAAGGTCAGTGCGCAGATCTGGCCCTTAACCAGAAGAGCATGAATGAATGAATATAAACCACACATCTCCAGGCTGTGAGAACAATGAGAAACGAGGGCCACATGCAGTGCTCCGCATTTAAATTCACTTCTATTCACGCGTTATTCGCTGAGCACCTTTTACGACAGGCAGCAGAGACAAAGGGGACATGGACGACTGCACCGGACAAAACAAACACACCTGACGTTCACACCGCTTACTCCTCAACAGGGCGGGGGGCAGCGGGGGCCTACAGGTTAGAGAAGCGGGGCGCAGTCTCCTCCCTCAACAGACGAGTGTGAAGACTTAACCCCTAGAGGCTCCGCCCTCTTTCACAGCTCTGTTCTGTGATGGGACCGGAGTAGTGCTTGGAAACCGTATGACGTTGATAAACAGCGATCCCCCGACTCCGGTGGATACAGCCTAATCCTCGCAGATTAACATATAATCCCAGCATGCCTTAGTTCACCACTTCATTAACATATTCATAGATCATTAGCGTATAATGTCAACATGTGTTTTTAAAATGCAAGACCCCAGGGTGCGGTGTTGACATTTCAAGAATACGATGGTTCTCCTCCCCTCTGTCGTCTCAAGACTTCTCAACTGCGCCTGGACATGCACAAACCCTTCTCAGAAACACGGAACCAGAAACCCTGGACCTCCAAAGTGGAACACAACACAACCGTCCAATCCCAACGGACGTGAACAAGCAGACGAGAGAAGAGTGAATGTAAACAAAGAGTGTTGGGCACTAACTCACGGCCCTGTCAATTATCTCCACATATGTTCTATCATCTGTCCACTTTGTACTGAGCTGCACAGGGAGGGCCAACAGCGTATTAAACCCTGTGGATTAAGAAAGGGATGTCGCTCAAGTTCATATGCGTACACACTTCTCCACACAGCTGCCTCTAACGCGCCACTTCACTAAGTGGATATATTTAGTTGTTCAAAGCCCTGTTGCTAAGAGATGTACAAACCACCACAACAGCAGGTTCATCTAAATTGGAAAGCATCTATTTCCACAGTCGGGGGAAGAAAAAAAAAACAGAACCAGACGAACCATGTGCCACGAGTCCTCACATAGAGACGACAAAAATAAGTGCTGCTAAAAAAAAGTGTAAATACACTGAAGCAATGCTGATTTATTAATAGTGTTTACAAACACACATTAATCAGCCATAACGAAGCCTGTTCTACACTTGACTGTAGCCTGTTGCTCTGCATACTTTTTCACAGCCACCACAGAGCCGGTATGCTTTGGCTGGTGGATAATTCTCAGCGCTGCAGTGAAGCCGAGGGGTAAAAGCTCTAGTAGCATCTGCTGTGTCTGATCCACTCCTGTTATGGCTGGTGCTCAGTGTGGACTGTAAAGGGTTAATCACCAGAATCCACCATGTGGTCATTCGTAAGCGTCAGCCTCGATGACGGCGATCCCTTAATGCACTCCATCCTGACTCCACAGCTGGGAGGGGAACCTGAACATCAGGGCACATCTGGACAGCTGGGAGACGGCCTGAGGGAATGCGGGGGGCTTCACACGGTCCTCCTGCTCCCGCTTCACCATCTGCCTCCGCTCAGATACACCCCGCCGTCAGTGAGGGAGGCGTTACGTAAAAGTCTCTGTGCTGGAGTCAAAGGGGAACCGCCCCAAACGAGCTGGACTGTGGGCAGCGGATAGAGGTCAGAGCCCTCGCCCCTTTGTCCTCTCAGACTGGACGTGTGTCCTCTCGGTCAGCGGGCGTGATCATTTTATGTGGACGAGGGAGGGATTGCACAATGTAGTTATTCTGGACAACAGCCATGCATTGACCATAAAGGGAGAGCATTGAAATACATGTAGAAACACTGCTGTGAGCCGTTAAAGATGTTGCGCAATCTGTATGGGAGGCCAATACGACCAAAACTGAAATGAAAATGCTAAAGGCATGTTAAAGGCAATGGAAACACCTCTGGGGAAGTGCTGTTCTCTCTGAGTTGCTTACATTCAGAAGCTCGGTGTCTTTTAAGGTGGAAGTGTGAAATGAAAAGTGAATCAGCAGTAGGTGGCGCTTTCCATTTTCATTTCATTTTGTTTGAAAATAGGTTCAGGGCTGAAAACAGAATCTTAAACCGTCACTTTGACTTTTATTTATCCATTTTTCATTTAGTCACATCTGTTGCATACTGTAATAAAAGAATATACATGTATTCTCCATGTTTAGTTTTGACCTGAGACTGGACTAACTCTAGTTCCTAAAGATCTGAGAGCTCTACTCGGCTCATATCTCTGTAGAAGATCTGATAAATACGCTGGTCCTACCCCATTTAGACATTTATGGGGGTGGTGAAGCTGTTTAATGGTTTTTTGTGGAAGTCCAGCTAAGAGACCATTACAATAAAGGCATGGATAAGGTTCTACAGCTCTGGTTTAGTCAGAAAATCTCTTACGGAATTTCTTAAGATGATAAAATGCAGATCTAATAACCGCTTTAACATGAGACTAAATACACCATTAATACACCAAGGTTGCGAGCCAGTTCTTTAGATTTGAGGGCTCTCGAGTCCAGATACGCAGCCAATCTGTGTCTCACTGCTGTTCCCAAACAGTATAATCTCAGTTTTATCTTTATTCAGCTGCAGGAAGTTGTGATGTGTTCAAGGCACTTGTTTAATGAGTCAGGACCAGAGTCATCTGAGGACAGGGCCGTGTAAATCTGAGTATCATCTGCACAGCTGTGATAGGAACAGCCCATAGTCCTGTAGAATCTGGCCAAGAGGAAGCATGTATAAATTAAATAAAAGTGGACCAAGAATAGAGCCCTGGGGGACACCACAGGTCACAGGCACCTTCTCAGAAATACTATCTTCTATTTCTCCTTTGTCTTCCAGGTATGAAACGAGCCACTTTAGGACTGTTCCTGAGAGTCCAACCCAGTTTGCGGGTCTAAGAATCTTATGGTTAATGGATGGATTTGCCTCCAATACCCACTCCTCTCAAAGACACTGGATGAAGTTCGGTCCAGAAAACACAGCTCCAGTGTGGGGACTTTATCGCCCTTTAGTTCAAACGTGGCATGTGTTTGAACATCGTAGGGTCCTGTGCAGCTGCTTCAAAGCTGTGGACGCACACGAGGAGAACCTGCTGTAAATGGTTGTATACAGCAGCAGAACTCATGACTGTTCATGTGTCTAAATGTAATCCTCTCAGAAACAGACAGACTGTCCCACAGTGGACGGGGCAGGAACGGGTCTCTAGGGCAACACAGGGTTACAGGGGCTGCTCACACTACTTTAAATATACAACACCGCCTACAGCCAGAGACACCTCCAACACCTTCTCTACATCACAACACGACACTGGACAGCTGGAGAGAGAGAGAGAGAGAGAGAGACTATCTCTATGTAGCGAGCAGGTGTATGATTCACAGAGTGCTGCCCTGAGGGTTAAAGTAAACACCTCTCATTTCTCTCTCTCTCGCGCTCTCTCTCTCATGTCAGCATGGTTGCCGGGGGTGACCACTGACAGCCCACACACACACACACACACACAAGTCATGCCACTATAAGCCCATGGCATTCACACACCTGGTTGAATAGAGCACCACTACACAAACAAACACATTTTTAGTCTTTTGTTGTGAATTGTGGGGACATTACATATATTGTGAAGGTTAGTCTCCACAATGTGGGTGTGTTAACAGATTATATTTTGTACACACACACACACAGTATACCTGGTACACACACATACATACAGAGGTCATGTCACTTTAAGCCCATGGCATTCTCACATCAGGTTGAATAAGCCCCACTACACACACACACATTAATTTCAGTGAATTGTGGGGACTATCATTAATTTTATGGAGACTTACCATTAAAATTCAACATATTTTCTACTAGTTTAGCCCTAACGCTAACAGTAGCCTTAGCCCTAAAACAGGACTTCACCTTAAAATGTCACAGTTTTCATTGTGGGGACGAGCTGCTGGCAAGACCCCACACTGAGTGTGTAAACAGATATTGGTCCCCACAGTGTGATATATACCCACACAGAGATCACTTTAAAACAGTCTTTGTAAATGTCAACAGTCCCTTACACTGTGCAGTGTGCAGAGGTCTGACAGAACTGACCCGCACTGAAGAGCTATATTAGCACGCAGCAAAGCTCAGAACACCATGCCTTGAGACACTTGTCTAGAACACCTCAGGTTCCCCTGCAGAACCCAAACAGAAATAAGCCATAAGTACACAACACAGTGTTAATGGATTGAGCACAATGTGAACACACACACATGGAGAAGAGCTCAGATTGTATTGGGTGGGGGTGGGGGAGGTGTGTGTGTGTGTGGGGGGGGGGTTGTTCAGCTGTGGATGTTGAGGGATGTCTTTACAAGAACACCGCTCCAGTTCTTTTTAAAGCCTCCTGTTCCACACACGTGATCCAAAGGTGTTAAACAGGAACACTTCCCCTGGTGCCCACCTCCATCACCATCCTGTTACCACCCCCCACAGGAAGCAGGGATCTAGCACCTCAGAATCACACTGCAATTAGCACACTTCTGTCATATGTTCTCTATCATAATTAACACACTGTGTTAATGGAGACCCCTACAGTGGGCTTCTCAATGAGTTAGTGATGTCCCAGGGGTCCTACACTCTTCACAACACTCACCCAGTCACTCACACACTCACACCTGTGGACAGTTTCACACACTCACCCAGTCACTCACACACTCACACCTGTGGACAGTTTCACACACTCACCCAGTCACTCACACACACACCTGTGGACAGTTTCACACACTCACCCAGTCACTCACACCTGTGGACAGTTTCACACACTCACCCAGTCACTCACACACTCACACCTGTGGACAGTTTCACACACTCACCCAGTCACTCACACACTCACACCTGTGGACAGTTTCACACACTCACCCAGTCACTCACACACTCACACCTGTGGACAGTTTCACACACTCACCCAGTCACTCACACCTGTGGACAGTTTCACACACTCACCCAGTCACTCACACACTCACACCTGTGGACAGTTTCACACACTCACCCAGTCACTCACACACTCACACCTGTGGACAGTTTCACACACTCACCCAGTCACTCACACACTCACACCTGTGGACAGTTTCACACACTCACCCAGTCACTCACACACTCACACCTGTGGACAGTTTCACACACTCACCCAGTCACTCACACACTCACACCTGTGGACAGTTTCACACACTCACCCAGTCACTCACACACTCACACCTGTGGACAGTTTCACACACTCACCCAGTCACTCACACACTCTCACCTGTGGACAGTTTCACACACTCACCCAGTCACTCACACACTCTCACCTGTGGACAGTTTCACACACTCACCCAGTCACTCACACACTCTCACCTGTGGACAGTTTCACACACTCACCCAGTCACTCACACACTCTCTACCCCATCACACTAAGAGGAACAGTGTCTGTGTGGATCCAGCGTACACAGGTCCACAACATGAGCAGCGCTCCACAGTGAGTAGCTCACAGGTGCACAATAGCCAGATGTTAGTAATCACAGTACTCATCTCAGGGGCTGTCCAGATGTTGTGGCGATCATCTCTGTCAGTACTCGGGAATCAACTAAAGGCAGATTACAGGGGGTCAGGAGCTCATCACTGCGGTGTACACCAGGAGAGAACTGTACGCCCTCCCTGAGACGGCCTCAACACACCCAACAAACCCACTGCTCAGTAAGTACTTCACACGATTTTAAAATGAATAAAACCTAAGTTCAGCATCAGCCATGAACAAACTACAATACAGTTCCACCTGAAAAGACACTGAGCTTCTGAACGTAAGCAAACCAGAGAGAACAGTGTTTCCCAGAACTGTTGACGTTGCCTTCTACATAGAAAAGCAATGCCAATGGGGAGCAGCTGCACATGAGTCCATGGCCAAGGCCACGGAGAACGGCATGATACACACAACAACAGAAGGACGAGGATGATCAGTCTGTTCGGAACGTCGGGAATGCCGAAGAACACAGAGGAATCTAAAGTGATGTGTTTTTTTTTTTTATCTCATTCATGTGAGTGTGAGTCTCAGCTGAAGGCCTTGAAGGGCCCCAGGGCTGGACACGGATCTGTTGGAGATCAGGAGACACTCGGCTTCAAGGGCTCTTCTTCTGCTGTGAGACACAATTTAAAAAGCCACTCACCACTGGGTTCGCATACAGAGAAGGAGCTTTTCAGGCACCCCCGAGAGAGAGAGAGAGAGAGGGAGCAAGAGAGAGGGAGGGAGAGAGAGAGAGAGAGAGAGAGAGAGAGAGAGAGAGAGAGAGAGAGAGAGAGAGGGAGAGGGGGAGAGAGAGAGAGGGAGCGAGAGAGAGGGAGGGAGAGAGAGAGAGAGAGAGAGCGCTCAGCTTTGTGTCTGCACTCACAGATAAAAAAGGAGGAATTCTCCACCTCATTCTCAAAATCAGCACGTAGCGCTTCTGCTAAAGGCCATCAATGATCATGAGTCAACACTGAGATGCACAATCCAGAGAGTGAATGAGTGAATGAGTGAATGAGTGAACAGGAATGATTAGACAAACAATGGACAAATAAAAAGGGATTTCAATTTTCAAACTAAGAACAACTTACTACAGCTTTAATGATTTTATTTTATTTTTTATGAATGAACGAAACAACGGATGAATGAATGTATTTAACAACAAAGTAAAATGAGCTGTGGGTGTGAACATGGGTGAAAATAGAGCTTGAGTGAGTGAGTGAATTAATTAATTAATTAATGGTTAATGGGGCAGAGGTGAGTAGATATTGATTGAAAAAGCATGAATGGATGGGAGGGGGGTTAAATTGGATCCATAAACATAATGAATACATTACACACACACACACACACACACAAACACAAACACAAACACACTGAGAGAGTGATCGAGAAAGAGAGAGAGAGAGTTTGAGAGACAGGGAGATTGAGAAAGCGAGAGAGTTTGAGAGAGAGAGAGATTGTTTGAGAGACAGGGAGATTGAGAAAGAGAGAGATTGAGAAAGAGAGAGATTGAGAAAGCGAGAGAGTTTGAGAGAGAGAGTGAGAGAGAAATTGAGAAAGAGAGAGAGTTTGAGAGACAGGAAGATTGAGAAAGAGAGAGAGATTAAGAGAGAGAGATTGAGAAACAGGAAAATTGAGAGAGATTGAGAAAGAGAGAGTGATGGAGAAAGAGAGAGAGATTGAGAAAGATTGAGAAACAGGGAAATTGAGAGAGACTGAGAAAGCGAGAGTGATTGAGAAAGGGAGAGAGATTGAGAGAGAGACAGATTGAGAAACAGGGAAATTGAGAGAGACTGAGAAAGCGAGAGTGATTGAGAAAGGGAGAGAGTTTGAGAGACAGGAAGATTGAGAAAGAGAGAGAGAGATTGAGAAAGCGAGAGAGTTTAAGAGAGATAGATTGAGAAACAGGGAAATTGAGAGAGATTGAGAAAGATTGAGAAACAGAAATTGAGATTTTGAAATTGAGAGAGATTGAAAAAGCGAGAGAGTTTGAGAGAGAGGGGGGGGGAAGGGTAACTCGGCTGGAGCTAAGCTGGAAGGACTGTCCTTTATAATTAACATCATTCATTGTGCAGCTCTGGCGTTCACTAGAAGCACTGAATAAAATTAGCTCATCGTTACGCCACACTGATTATACACAGACTGGAATACAGCCTTCCGCACCAGTCGTCCAACATGGCTCACGTCTCTGAGCCAAAAGCCCACCCGTCAAACCCCACCGCTACTGAATCCACAGAGGAAGACCTTCAGTTCAGCTCCTGAAGGTCAAACCCCTGGAGAACCTGCCAAGACCCTTCCATTTCCAACTAAACCAATCAAATAAAACATTACTACAACACCTGCAGGGTACGGATGGTCAGACAGATATAACATTGACCACCTCCTCACTGTCCACTCTGTGAGACACTCCTCCCTCGTTGGTCCACCTTGTAGATGTAGAGTCAGAGACAGTAGCTCATCTGTCGCTGCACAGTGTGTGTCGCTCGTCCTCTAGTCCTTCATCAGTGACACAGGACGCTGTCGGCTGGGTGTTTTTGGTCGGTGGACTGTTCTCAGTCCAGACTCTGAGGGGTTTAAACTCCAGCAGCTACTGCTGTGTCTGATCCACTCTACACCAGCACAACACACACTAACACACCACCACCACGTCAGTGTCACTGCAGCGCTGAGAATGATCCACTATCCAAACTACAGACGTGTGTTAGTGTGTTAGATGAAGCAAGTGAGAGAGAGAGAGAGAGAGAGAGTGAGAGTGAGAGATGAAGCGAGTGAGAGAGAGAGAGAGGGAGATGGAGTGAGCGAGTGAGAGAGAGACAGTGAGAGAGGGAGATGGAGCGAGCGAGAGAGACAGAGAGAGATGGAGTGAGCGAGCAAGAGAGACAGAGAGAGAGAGAGAGAGGGAGCGAGTGAGCGAGAGAGAGCGCGAGAGAGAGAGAGAAATGGAGTGAGTGAGCGAGACAGACACAGAGAGAGAGAGAGACGGGGATGGAGCAAGTAAGAGAGCGAGAGAGAGAGAGAGAGAGAAATGGAGTGCCAGATCTAATTTGAGAGTCTTGTTGTGGTGGGTGATATTGGATTGGATTCTCAGCTCTGGTCTCTCTTTAGAAGCTCCAGATTAAACTGTGGGTTTCTGAGCTGATTCACAGTCGTGGGCCACAGGGACGAGATCTGAGCTGCTGCCATGGTTCATATCTCCTCACCATTCTCTGTTAACTCTGAATAAAACACTAAGTTAGTTCATATACATGCCACATTGACAGAATATACAGGTGGTTGCTAGGGTATTGCTATGGTGTTTCGAGGTTGTCCAAGGTGTTTGCTTGGGCTAGCCATGGTACGTAAGATGGTTCCTAGGGGATTACTATGGTGATCCAAAGTGCTTGCTAGGGTTTGCTATGGGAGGTGGTTGCTAGGGTTCCAAGGTGTTTTCTAGGGTGTCGTTATGGAGTTCCGAGGTGGTTGCTATGGTACCACTACGGCATTTATAGGTGGTTGCTAGGGTGTTCCAAGGTGTTTTCTAGGGTGTCGTTATGGAGTTTCGAAGTGGTTGCTATGATACCACTATGGTGTTTAAAGGTGGTTGCTAGGGTTTGGTAATGAAAGGTGTTTGCTACATTGCTATGGATTTCCAAGGTGGTTGTTAGGGTTTTGCTATGGTACGAGAGGTGTAAAAACAATTTTAACTCTCGCAACAGTCTCTTCAACTCAGCTTTTGTGTTCATTTTTGTTTGGGTTTCTCACCCCTCTCTCACACACACACACACACACACACACACACACACACACACACACACACACACAAACACAAACACAAATGCTTGTCAAGATAATTAAAGTGCCTGTCTGAAACAGAAGAGGTTCGTAACAGCCACTTTACCGCAGAAATCTTTCAAAGCTACACGGGCCGGTCCGTAATAACAAAAAATAATTGGAACTGGATGATTTCCTTTGAACTGCAGCTGCCCTCACAGCCTTTGTGCACTTCCTCATGTAACACATAGAAAGCATTTGGATGAGAATATCCATGTTAACACTGTGCCAAAATAACATAGTGCTCAGACAGCAATTAAAGCAGCAGAACACAAGTGTCACCTCATGGATGAATCAAAACACCACAAGGATCAAACCCCACATGTAAACAGCCCTGTTCAGAACGGCCATTTTCAGCACCTATTCCTTTAAATGATAACGAGCCGCTCGCTGTTCACCCCGCCCCCGAGTGCACAGCAGTGAGGAGTCTAAAATTCTGCGGAAGTGTAGTTCTCAATGGTTCGTTTACACTCAGGAACCCTGTGTCTTTTAAGGTGGAACTGTGTGTTTGAGGAGAAAATCAACAGTTGATTTTCAGCTGGAGTTTACCTTGACTGTAAGTATTTATTTGCTGTTTGAATTCCCACAGAAACTCATTTGTAACTGGAGTTGTTTAGTGTTCGCTCTGTATTTACTTTCACACAGGCAGTGCCCCCATGACTTTAGAGTCAGTTCCACCTTAAGTGATCTGACACAGCACACATGAGTCAATGTTACCTACCTAATAGCAAGTATACATGACTTTTATTAACAAAGTTGTACATCTGATGACGAACACCGTTTTCTAATGGGTCCTTATAATGTTTGATAGGAGATCAATCTGTTCTACGTTTCACACAAAGTTGTAATATTCAGACGGCACTAAACTGAACGGAGAAAGTGAATGGATTTTTAGAGAGTAGAGAAAACGGATAATCTTGACATCTATGAAGTGTAGCAGTCCTGAAAGGGTTCTCGTTTTGATGGACAGGAGAAGCCGATCCCCTGCAGCGAGAGTGGACTGAATCATTGATTTAAATGGAGATGTATCTGTTGCATCATATGGATGACTAAAAGTGCTTGGAGTTGGGGATGATCTGCCCTTCAGCCTGCAATCTCTGAGTAACACGGTTTCTCTGCCCCGGCTCTTTACAGGCAATGACGATGTATTGCAGCAGATCCCCACACCGAGGTGATGCGGTCCTGACCCGACACGGCTCTGGACGTAATGGTGAACGTGAAATTTCAAATCCCGAAGCCGCTCCGGGACCGATCTCTCATCTTCATATCTGACTCAGACCACGAGGAGCTGGGGGCTATTCCAGGCAACAGTCAAAGGTTTGATTATTTCTGCAAAGCCGCTGTTGTTGTTGTTGTTTTGTAACCTTCAGACACAAATATTCAGTGAGCAATAGGTTGTAGGTTTTCCATGGCTTAATATGGCTGCACTGGCCTCATCCTAGAAGCCCCGGTCCCTATATACTTCACTACATGAGCTAGGACTTTGGATTCATTACTCATTTCAATGACAATGTAGATTTGTGCTAGCACCCCTATGGGATTTTGGGTACTATGTTAGCAGCAAGCTAATACTGATACAGATTAATTTTAGGTTGTTCTGGATTCAATACAAACATCTGAAGCATGCACAGCACACGTCATGTTTTACTTGAAGCATATATCTGACCTTGTATCAGAGACTGCACACAGTTGACTGCCATTTCCTAATCATGTTGATATTTGGCAGATAAAGCCTTCAGTGCAGTTTCTAAACTGTTAACCACTGAGGTAGATTGGATCTACGTAGACACTGCTGTAACAGCTGACGCTGCAAGAAGCCATGATGCATGTGCAAGTGAATTTACATAAACTGAAACCACAGCCTCTACAGCGTCGTCACTGAACTCAATCATTAGGAGACGGAGATAATTTGGCTTATTTTACGTGACAGGAAGAGGACATCTTTGTTCCGTGTTTGAACATCCAGTAATAACAACACAAACCTACACACTTTTACTGGACTCTGAATTCAGTGAGTGTTAAAGTTGACAGAGTGCTGCCGTGACGGGGTGGAGGTGGAACTGGCTCAGAAGAACACGGAGAGGGAAGGGATGGTGAGGCAAAAAGCAAAAAAAGGTACCGCAGTTTACCACTGGAGGCACCACAAAAGGTCACTTATTTACCAGCTTCACATAGACTTTGACACTGTGATTGATTTCCCTCACACACCAACACCACCACGGTGCTCTGAGTAGAGTCAGTCAGTCAGTCACAGTGCTCAAACACACACCAGGCTCTCGGCGCTTCTAGTGTTAAATGTGTCATAAATTGAGACTGATGTTATCGATTTTTACGCTTTCACCATAAATGTGATTTTACCTTTAACACCAGTTATCCTTCACTTTATTTGTCTTAAACACACAATACAGACTTCCACACACATGCACCTGTACTTTACCAAGCTACCGACACAAAGGCGGAACAAACCAACCAACAAAAGTGGGCATGGCAGGACAAGGCAGAAAGGGACAGATCATTAGAAGGCAGTATTTATACGTAGAGGCACCTGTAATGAAATTGAGTTTGAGGCATGCTTCCAAGGCAGCAACACGTCACAACGTTGCTAGAATACCCACAGCTCACTGCCGTCAAGTGTAATAAACAACACATTCAGCACTGTTTATAAACCAACTAACGTTTTAGGAAGGAAAATGCAAATGTATACAATTATACACATATTAATACTAATACCCTAAACATATGCTTGAATAGGGGACAGCAATGAAAAGGCTTTTTGCTGTTTGCTGGAGGAATTGGTTGAGATTCTTAGATATTTATATAAAAAAAATACAGGATTATTGTAATCTACTCAGATTAGTGCCTCAATAAGCATCATTCCAGTCATTTCAGACACAGCCAATTTGTGACAAATGGAAAAACAACAACATCCTGATTGGGCGACAGTCCACTGGACGTTTCAGGACTTTGACGCTTCCTGATCTTAGTTCTTACATCCAAGAAGTCTTCAGGGCCTAGGAAACTCTGAGATGTGGCAAGCGCAAATTTCACTACCAAGCCCAAACACACGTACACACCTCACCTGTCAGGTGCAAACACAGTCCCACACAACAATTTGCTCCAAACTGTCATTACGTTATGGTGATTACAGCATTATATTAGACTAAACTCTGAGATCGTGATAGCTATAATCGCTCTGTATACGAACACTGCGCAGACGTGAAACCTAATTACACACTGTTTTCCCAGCAGTTGACTCAATCCCCAACATCATCTTTTTTCTCCATCTCTCTCTCTCTCTTTCTCTCTGAGAGATAAAAGGACCTTAAATACATGCCTCTGTGTGCGGAGGGTGGAGAAACTCACAAACTAAATGTCAAGCGTAATGGGAAAATGGAGGAGGAAGGACGAAGGATTACGCGAGCGGGAATGGAATCCAGAAAGGAGCAGCTGGTAAATGGAAGCGAGAGCAGAGTGAAAGTGAGGTTATGAAGAAGGTGGAGCCGAAGCTGTGGGGTCAGGCGGATGGGGAGTATGGACTGACCCATAAAACTGACTGGCTCCACAGGCATCAGCTGAAATCCCGTAGAAAAAGTAGCGACAATATTGAGGAGTAGGAATCCTGGAAGGTCCTCCCTATCTATGAGCTTGTTGGACATTTGAACATCCCTTTCCAAATTTACAGGCATTCATATGAAGTCGGTCCACACTTTACAGCTATAACAGGCTCCACTCAGGAAGGTCAGACACTGAGGTTGGACAAGGACTAGCCCACAGTTGAAGTTCAGTTCATGCCAAAGGTGTTCAGTGGGTGGTGGTCAGGGATCTGCACAAGACACTGGAGTTCCTCCGCACGAGTCATCAATCCATGTCTTATGAACCTTGCTTTGTGCACAGGGGCACAGTTATGATAGAGCAAGAAAGAGGCTTTACCATACAGTTACCAGAAAAGTGGGTAAACTATAATTAACCCTAAATTTTAGAAGAATTAAGTGAACAATCCCAAACCATGTTCCCTTTATACCTCCTCCAACAAACTTGGCACCATGTCTTCCATTAGGTAACATCATTACAACAGGTCTAGGTTTGTCTGTTTATGTCTGACATCACAGTGACACCTACCAAGGATGCTATTTCTATTAGTTTGGTCTGATTTGGTAACCCAAGAGGCCACCACCAAAGTCAACTCTCCAGGATGGTGGACTGCCCTGTCAAACTATAGCATCTTATGTTGTGGACAGCTTGCGAATGCCTGGCCTCAGGGGCAGGGAAAGGGCTGGCTGCCACTAACCTTTGCACAATACTGACTTTCACCAACAGTGGATAGATTCCAACAGTTTTCTACACAGACCACTGCATGACTCATCTCTCCCCTGCGAATGTGGAGAGGAAAGCTTTGTTTTCCTCCATCTCCTTCAGTTTGCTCAGATTCAGGTTTATTTGTAGCTAATTAATAATTTCTCCCTCTGAGACAAAAGGCCAACTTATTTATTTAGTTTTTTTAGTTTAGCGAATAAGAGGAGAATGCAAACTGCCCAGATCTATGCCCGCAAAAGCTCGCACCACCAGGAGTGATGAGATAAGACAGGGCTGACCCACCCATCTGGCGCCAGTTGTGTTCTCTAGGACTCCCGGGCTCAGACGGCTCAAACCCACAAATGTCAGATGTTAAGGCCAATGCTTCCTCCCCTTGGATTGACACCTCATGGACCGTGGATTTAAACCTAACCCCTTTCACCCCAGGAGTGTTTGGGTGATCAGAAGGTAATGTTCTTTCGTGGTCTAAGTGCTTGCCCCCCCCCCACCTTCCAGACCTCCTCCACAACTTCTGCTCGTGTCCCACACCTAATCAATGCAATGCCATTTGTAGGGAGCCCAATTAGTAGGACGTGCTGAAGCTAAGGGACACTCTCCCACACAGCGGGTTTAATCCGGTTTGCTGATCAGGGGATTGATGAGGGGTTTGAGGAGGGGGACGGCGATGTCATCGATCCGCTACCCATCATGCTCAATTACTCCAGCCCTCGGCAGCGGGGCGTCACGGTTCACAGAGAGTTGTGGCCGAGTGTGTGTGTACTATACATCCCAAAGTTCTTGGACACCTGCTCTTCCAGTATTTCCTCTGAAATCAGACCTGAATCAGGAGCCCACTTTGCTGCAGGATGAAGCCTAACCAGAGTGCTCCACAGTGCCCTGGACATGGCCATTGTTTCCTAAGTTTCCACTTCCCAGGACACTAAACAACTACAGAAAGGGTTTTAAATATTAAAATAATTAAAATAATATTTAAGTGAAAGCAGATATATTATTGAAAACAACCTGGTGTGTGTGTATGTGAGGTCAGGAATACTTTCATGCACATGATATTCCACTTGTGTGTGTGTGTGTGTGTGTGTGTGTGTGGAATGTCTGACTGACTATATGTGCGTGAGCACGCCTATTAAAGTGTATTGTAAAATATGGAAATGTGACAGTGTGTGTGTGTTGTGCTCCCAGGCTGTGTTATGCTTGGCTGCTGCAGTAGAAGCTGTAATGATTTCCCCTGAAGGTGATTACGGGGGATTTTGTCTAATAGTCCACACTGAGCTAAACACACACACACACACACACACACAAAACAACAGTGCAAAACTCAAAGACCGTACTATCTCAGTCAAAACAGCCGTAAGGTAAAGGTAATTCATTACTCAGGAGATCTTAATGATGAGATCAGATAATCCACAGTAGATTAGAGTAAGTCAAAGGGAAATGAGTTCAAAGAATTCAAATTATTCAATGCTTTAGTGAAGATGGGACGCCTAAAAACCGCGGGAGACTTGGTGCTGTTACAAAACTGTGCCCCTCAGAGTAATAGCACATAAAACTTTATAAACCTCCACTCCTGCTTCAGATCAGAGCACATCCACAGCTGTGTGTCCATCCTTCCTTCCACTGTGAGAACAACAGCCCAACACCGTGGGTCTGAAAGGACGTGGAGTTGGAGAGAGGAAACCAGCACAGAGGAAAAGAAGAATCACAAGCCCCCTTCACAGATTCCTGGTAACCCAGAGAGTTTACCCGGTGCAGCTGTATGTGTGAACACAAACACCCGCAACATTCGTCCCGGACTTTACCCCGTTAGTAAAGACTCTGCCTGACTTAGCACATGGGAGTACAGAGCCGCTAATGCTGCGAGAACATTGCTGACACAGAACATCTCCTGCTGTACTTTCTGCCTGTGTGAAAGGACTACTCCGGTACATTTCCGGACCCAATACTCCAGAGTTTCTCCGGAGTGAAAGTGACTAAAGCCCCGACTCTCGAGCAAGAAACCTAATCCCAAACTGCTCCCAGGGTGCTGGGATGGCTGCCTACATCTCCAGATGTGTGTGTGTATGTTTGCTCAATGCCCCTGAGACCAGTGAGGCACACTCTGGTCAATATGTAGTCAACCTCCACCAGACCCTGCCTCCAAAGAGTCACTCAGTCCATCTCTCAGCATAAATGCCCCATCATCTTTCAGTGATGTGAAGCTCAGTGTGCGAATGTTCTCGTTAAGTGTTAAGACCTCAATAAGCGTCACTCTGCCCCTCATTAGTAGACCCCTCCCTGCTTCTCTGCATGTGTGATCACATACGTTTCACACATCGGGAAATGAGCTGGTTCTCCTCAGCACCGGACGACATGAGGCTGATCGGCGATGGATAATCCCCTCCGCCGCTGAATGTCAGCTTTATTAAGCAGCAGTGAAGATGCTTGCTGTGTACCATTAGAGTTAATTGGGTACAGTTTCTCACAGCCGCCTGATCAGCTCTAATTTACACCGTCTACGTCAGGCAGCACGTCGTCCATCAAACGCAAATAAATAATTAAATCAATTACCGACCTTGCACCTAACGCTAGAGTTTACCTCCACGGTCTTCAGCAGAGAGCACTACTAATCCACGACATGCAGCCACACTGCCATGAGGATTCGGTGGCAGTCCAACAGGGGGCGTGGCACACTCACCCAGTCACTCACACATCTAGGGAATTTCACACACTCATCCAGAAACAGCCAATCAGATTAGGCCTATGACATATTGTATCAGTTGCGACAATATCTAAGAAATTGTTTTAACGCAATAAAAATAACCTGTGACAATAGCAATATTCTGACGTTTACGTAAAGACATCATGCAAAATATGCCGTTTATGAGTATTATTGTATAATTTTATACACTTGCTGTTCATATGTATGCAGTCAATTTACTACACTTCAGTTTTGTGATACATTTATTTTTACATCATTAATTTTACACTAAATCAGAATCTTCAAATTTATTAAAATATCATTCAGTGTCTTCTTCTATCGCCAACAATATCATTATCGCAAAAATACCCTAATATATCGTGACAATATTTGAGGGCCATATCACCCAGTCCCTAAATCTGATGCATCCTACCAGTTCCAAACACCTGCTGATGACTCCTACCACAAGGCCCAGCCATGTCTAAAATGCAACCAATACAGATTGATGCACACACACCCTTCTGTCAGCAGTGCCCCCTACAGTTTACTTTCATTGTACGTTCGATCTCTCGCTGCTAGAGAAACATGTGGGTTTAGGTCGGAATGGTGAATGGTCAGAGGGTCTGTACTAATCATGTACATCATAGCATTTTACGACCTGGACCCCGTGGGGACCTTCAAGGGGCCCTGACCCCAGGTTAACAACCCTTGATCTAATCTAACATTCCACTTGATTCCAAACGAGCAGGAGAGTATTCTCTGTATGGTAGACGATGTCCAACACGTGTCCTTTGACTTTTGCACACAACTGTGTTGAAGGACATTCATGTCCACATGGAAGGGCATGGCCCTGGCATCTGTGGCTATACGAGCTGCTATATATACGTGCCTCAACGAGGACTACACAAGAGTGGATGGACAGAACAGGCCAGAGGGAAGGAAGAAGGAAGGGACACAGGCTGGGAGAACGGAAACATAAACAAAGGACAGCATGGCGGTCATATCTACCATCCGTACACACACACACACACAAACACACACACAGGGGGGCGTGGGCAGGCCGAGAGTCCAGGCACGTGAATAGGTTTAAACAGTGACGTATGGACAACACCACGTATCACCCAGGGGATTGTAGCGGCTGCACTTTGAGGAGCAACACAAGCCTAAGATCATCATGCTCAACGCAAACTCTCAGCTAGAGGGGTCAAGCACATTGTGGACAATGCCCCTGTTAGTGTCCACACACAAGGACATGTGAGACAGGCTTCAAAGACCTGGGGAAAATACTATGTGCATTCAGTATTTCCTTCAAAAGAATTCTTATCTTGTTGAGTGGCTCCGAGGACCATTGAGCTGTGCCTCTTTGTGTGTGTGTGTGTGTGTGTGTGTCAAGAAAGAAGAAGACAGTAGAGAGCAGCCCTTGCAGCTGTGGGTAACGAGCTTTTTCGAGTGTGGAGATGACTATCCTGCTCTGGAGGCTAAAACCCATCTCTCTGGAGATGTCCACAGTGCTGGAAAATAGAAGAGAGCAGCGCCTTACTGAGGAAAAAAAAAAAAACCCACACACAAACACACACACTCCATTCCCAGTGCTTTCCAACTGAACTGGGCCAGAGACGGTGCTCGGACATGACCTCATCCCTCTGAGTGCTTATCCAGCTTTAGAGAGCTTGAAGACCATGACACTTACAAAACAATAACAAGAAACGTCTTGTTCTGGGTTCACTCTCAAATGTGGAGGTCTGGGAGTCCTGAGGAACACTGTTCTCGCAGCAAAACAAACTCCCCACTCTGTTTGTGTTCATACAGAAGCTCTGCATCTTTTAAGGTGGAATGGTGTGTTTGAGAAAGAAGCAACTGTCGTTTTAAATGACCACAGAAACACATTTGTAAGTCGAGTCTAGTCTTAGTTTTGTAGCCCATTCGGCGGTGTGTCTCTCAAATGAAGGGTCAGGTCCTCCTTAAGTAACGTAACCATGGCAGCACGGATAATTCGGTGTTACCCACCTATAGAGCAGGAATAGAGCAACATCCTCATCTCTTTTCATGCATTTCAACTTTCAGAGGTCTCTTCACCATCCAAACATCTGAGAGAGCCTTTTTTTGTTTGTTTCCAATTTACTGAGATAGGGCTGTGTACAAAACAGGACCTTTTTCCAGCGCCCAAACAAACCAGAGAGCTGAGGAAACATTATGTGATTTATTTTAAATAAAATATATTTCACAGAGGAAATACATGGCCAGAAGTATGTGGACAGCCTACTATCAATTCAATCTTCACAGCCTAACACTGCCAGTAGAGCTGGTCATACTGAAGGGTTCACTGACTTTGCCATAGGTCGGTCTGTAAAGCTGCAGCCCTGCTAGGTCCGCCCTGGTCAGTTGTAAGTGCGGTCATGGGGAAACTGAAGCATCTAGGAGCAACTGTGTTGTACGCAATGGGCTGTGCACTCGTCAATGCGTGCCAAGCATCAGGTGGGGTAGCCTAGAGCCCAACTATTCTCACGACTGATGAATCCAGGTTTGACACTACCCTCCTGCCCAGTACAGCTTGGTGGTGTAGGGCTACTAGTCCGGGGTCGTTTGTCAAGGTTAGGACTAGTCCCCTTCTTTTCTGTGAAGGCTAAAGCTAACGCTACATCCAACAGAGACACTGCAGACAATTACACGCTTCCAAATCGGTGACAGCGGTTTATAGAAGGCTCTATCCTGGGTTTTGTTTCCGAGCGTTGCCTACGCAAAACATTACAGAGATTGAAGATTATGGCACCTATAAACAACAACAACAACAAGAAGACAAGCGCTTTCTCCCTGCTTTGTTAAGCTGATGTGAAAGGCTGGGAGTGAATGAGGGGAGTTACTGAAGCTGGTGGATTCTGACAGCGCTGACAATGAAAAGGAGGGAAGTAGAAGCTTACTTCTGACGAGCTCGCCAAAAACTGCAGCGCAGATGTGGATACGCTCAGGTTCTAATGTTCTCACTGGTCGAGAACGGTTTGATGTGTTAGCATTATTGTGATAAAAATACGTTTCTCTACGTTTAACTGGATGTGGCCCTGGGGGAACCCTGTTCTAGGGGGAAATGGCTGAGACAGATGGAGGTTCTGATGCAAATTTATGTTTTTAATGGAAAGTGTGTGTGGTTGTTTACTTCTGATTTAAAGTTAATGTGAAACAAAGTGTCTGTTAGAGGAAAAACAAGGGTGTATTTTTTAGTTTAAAATTACACTTTCAAAATCACTGTGATCATTCACTGAGCTGTAACAGGGAGAATAGAGCCTCTGGGCTCCACACTGAAGAAACTGCACTATGTATCTTGGAAACCATACCCCTCCCCCCTCGATTTCAGGACACTGCTGTACAAATGAATTACGTTCTGCAAACATAGGGGGAGCCGAAGAGCAAAAATACCAAATCTTACCCAGTGTTCCCTTAAACCCACCTCTATTCAGTCTGTTCAGCCAAAAGGCAGCTGGTCTACACTAGGACCCTGTCTCTAGGCTAATGGCTCACCATGCGGCGTGTCGAGGGCAAAAGCAGGAGGGATATCACAGAGGGTAACGTTGATGTTAGTTCGGTGTCCAGTGTGTTTACAGTTTAAAACCTCCACTCAACCACAGTGAGGCCCTCTGTTGAATCTTCCATTACACCTTAAATACTGCAGCAGTGGCATCCTGGTGCCCGACGAGTCCCCTGCAGCAACGGAACCTTCTGGCTCTCCACAGAAACAGCGCTAAACTGATAAAAAGCTTGGGTGGCTGCTGGAGGGTCCAACAGAGGGCGCTGTCCCTTTGTTCTGTGTGGAGCCCAATGCCTGAGCGCAGTGACAGGGACACCGTACTGAACAAATGATGTAAAAACCGAGGTCCTGACTTTGAGGTCGTTGAAGACCCCAGGGCTGTGTCAGGGTGTGACACCGACGTCCGGCTAAATCTGCCCCTGTGGTCACTTCTGGGCATCTTGAATAAACCAGCTGGGCCGCTCCCTCTGGTCGCCACCCGATGTGTGGTGAGGGAACCGTCACGGCCGTTGCATCATCCAGGTAAAAGCTGCACATTGTTGGAGGTTAAGACAACGCCCTAATGCCCCATTGAATGTAAAATGCTGTGTGGAATTTTGAAGAACTCTAAACATGAGCGTTCATTCAGTCAGACACGAGTGTGACAGTGTGCCCTGACCCTGGGCAATGACAGCACTCCTAGGACAAAACCAGCACCTGGTTTCAGATTGTGTCACAGGGCTTCGATGGAGCTTTACAACTTCACCCAAATGTGAAATGCTTCCACACAATCTGCACAGACCCTGGAGCTGTGTGGCAGTACCAGCAGAATCCCATCACCAGCGTCCGGTCCGGATCTCCCAGCCCTAAGTGAAGGAGGATTGAAAAGTGCTCCTTCCTGGTTGCGGTGGGTGGGTTTAGTTTGGACGTAGGGGTGCTGAGCCGCCACAGGCCCGTGTCCGTGTTGTTTTAGTGCTTGCTGTGTGTGTGCAATCCGAGTGTGCCTGAGAGCGGGCAGCTGTGTGTGGCATGCTGAGGTGAAGAGGTGAATAATTATTATCCGGCAGATCCAACCCGGCTCCCTGGGCTCTGCTATCTCCCTGCTGCAGGGTCCCTGTGCTCCCACAGTGTGTGTGTGTGTGTGTGTGTTTGTAAGAACTCCATCGAGTGTGTGTGTGTGTGTGTGTGTGTGTGTGTGTGTGTGTGACGCACTCGTGGGAAGCTGCAGCCGGAGGAATCCCCTCCTTCAGTGGGCGACATCACTGTCATTACCGTTACGTAAAACCCTGAAAAAGAGTGGGAAAAACTCCCCCCACCTCCAGCTCCACGTCAGCTCTGTCTGATTACGCAATGCCCCCTTCGCCCGTTCGTCCTGGCCTCCGTTGGCCCGCAGCTGCTGCGGTTCCGAGGCTCTTGCGTGGAAGCCTGGATGTGGAGGAGGTAGAGGAGAGGTGGATCCAGGGAGGACCCTTCATTCTCAGTGCATGTATTTACAGACATTTCACAGGAGTGACACACTGGACTGGACAGTTTTCTTACTAGATTGTCTATAGCCAGGTCAGAGTGACCACTGACAGACAGGAGCACACCTGAGACAGGGCGCCAGGGCATCACACACTCACTCAAGCTAAATATTCACTAATGGTTAAATCGGTCTATAACCTGGCTGCCCTCCAATTATATAATTTGATTCAATTATATATTTTTAAATAAATAATTAATTTACATTTTTCACATTCCTATATATTCATATATTTGAGGGGCGTGGTCTAACGACTGACAGTATGGTAATGAAGGAGGAGGAGCTTCCTCTGTGTTGACAATGAGAACTATAACTGAACACTCACGTTATACACAATATTCAGTGACAAAGTCCTTTATAGTGAGCTCTTGTAGACAACATTCGGCAGCAGTCGCAGTAAAAGAGCTGTAAACTCTGTCAGAGCGTAGTTCCACAGCCACACTTTAGTTTCCCAGCACTTTGCTGCCGATGGCGTCCGCTCCGTCAGGACAAACCTGCAGTGAACCGGTAACGAATCTGAATAAGCTCCTTATTCCCCAGCTTCTTAGTCTGATGTTCCGTTCCACCGTAAAACGTGCTTTAAATTAAACTGGTTCTGTTGCTGTGCCGACAGCTTTGTCCTGATCGAGCGGACGCCATCGCCAGCAAAGTGCTGGGAAACTGAAGTGTGGCTGTGGAACTCCAGAAACTATTTTTTAAAGTTCAATCTCAAGATTTGAACTTTCAGTTTCAGATTCTTTTTTCAAATGAACAAAGCTTTTGACCCTAACATAGCGCCATAGAGACTCAGACTCTAAGTGTTGAAACTGCAGGTATCACAGACCCGTGTTTGTTCTGTGTGTAGCTGTGGTCCAGTTCTGGTTAAAATCAAGTGGAGTGGAGGAGTCGAATCAGACTCGACTCCAGCGGCAGGAGTCGAGAATCCGAGTCGACTCCAGAAAACCCAGAGTCGTGACGGTGAGACGAAACCACAGAGTGTAATCATCGTGTGGTCAGAGCATGTGATCAAACAGAAGTAGACCCAGCTGATGGAGTTAAAGGGGGTGTGGTCTTTACAGGGAGTGGGACCCAGTGAAGGAGGGGAAACAGTTAAAGAAAGAAAGACGCCGTGGGCTGATCCAGAACATACTGGATTGGTCAAATACAGGCTGTTCAATCTCCTTGTATTTCACCGATGTATACGCTATATGCCCATGGATGTGCAGTTCATGGAGATGGCTTGCACCCCCTGAGTCCCATCTGTCACCCATGCCTTTAATAATAATGGACCACCTCACTGTTTGCTCTGGGAGATGACAGCAAGTGATGACCCTCCTGGTTGTTGCAGAGCTCAGCAGAAAACACCTTGACTGCTTTCTTTCTCGCCAGGAGTCGAGATGCCAGTGCCATTATCCATCACGCTGAAGCCTCTCAAAAACATCTCATCACTGTCACTGCGGCAGGCCTCACCGCTACGTGCTGCAGACAGCTCGCCCTTCACACACACAGCCGAGAGCCCGGCGTGGGAACCAGGGAAGCGCTGCTTTAAACAGCCGCCCGGCTCAAGGTCCAGATCAATGAGCTCAGCCTGGGGCCTGGCGGGGGTCTTTCAGCTCCAGCAAACAAAACTCACGCTCAGATTACACCAATTACACACAAGACTTCCCCCTCAGCCAGGCTCCACACACACACACACACTCAGCTGGGCTGTGGTTTGGGTTCACAGCTGCGGTTCTAGACGCTAAACCTCTAGGGTCTGTGTTTGAGACGTCTCTTACAGCTCTCTCCTGCTTGGGTTAAACTTCTCCTGTTGTTATTATTATCGCACCACGTCCACAGGCCTGTCCCCCGGCTCGGTTTGATCCGGGATTTTCTGGACCAGGAAACGTCACCATGGCAACTCACACTGCACCACTAACCTGCGCAAGGGTTGGGATTCATTTCAGATCCAAATCAGTTCTGGAGCCAATCAGTTTGTCCACGACTGTCCATAGGTGTGTGTGTGTGTGTGAGTGAGAGAAACTCTCCACAGGTGTGTGTGTGTGTGTGTGTGTGTGTGTGTGTGTGTGTGTGTGTGTGTCGGTAAGTGTGTGAAACTGTCCGTAGGTGTGAGTGTGAGTGTGTGTGTGTGTGAGTGAGTGAGTGAAACTGTCCACAGGTGTGAGTGTGTAAGTGACTGGGTGAGTGTGTGAAACTGTCCACAGGTGTGAGTGTGTGTGTGTGAGTGACTGTGTGAGTGTGTGAAACTGTCCACAGGTGTGAGTGTGAGTGTGTGTGTGTGAGTGACTGGGTGAGTGTGTGAAACTGTTCACAGGTGTGAGTGTGTGAGTGACTGGGTGAGTGTGTGAAACTGTTCACAGGTGTGAGTGTGTGAGTGACTGGGTGAGTGTGTGAAACTGTCCACAGGTGTGAGTGTGTGAGTGACTGGGTGAGTGTGTGAAACTGTCCACAGGTGTGAGTGTGAGTGTGTGTGTGTGAGTGACTGGGTGAGTGTGTGAAACTGTTCACAGGTGTGAGTGTGTGAGTGACTGGGTGAGTGTGTGAAACTGTCCACAGGTGTGAGTGTGTGAGTGACTGGGTGAGTGTGTGAAACTGTCCACAGGTGTGAGTGTGAGTGTGTGTGTGTGTGTGTGAGTGACTGGGTGAGTGTGTGAAACTGTTCACAGGTGTGAGTGTGTTAGTGACTGGGTGAGTGTGTGAAACTGTTCACAGGTGTGAGTGTGTGAGTGACTGGGTGAGTGTGTGAAACTGTCCACAGGTGTGAGTGTGTGAGTGACTGGGTGAGTGTGTGAAACTGTCCACAGGTGTGAGTGTGAGTGTGTGTGTGTGTGTGTGAGTGACTGGGTGAGTGTGTGAAACTGTTCACAGGTGTGAGTGTGTTAGTGACTGGGTGAGTGTGTGGAACTGTCCACAGGTGTGAGTGTGTGTGTGTGAGTGACTGGGTGAGTGTGTGAAACTGTCCACAGGTGTGAGTGTGTGAGTGACTGTGTGAGTGTGTGAAACTGTCCACAGGTGTGAGTGTGAGTGTGTGCGTGTGAGTGACTGGGTGAGTGAGTGAAACCCTCCAGAGGAGTGTGTGTGTGTGTGTTTAAGTGACTGGGTGTGTGTGTGAAACCATCCACAGGTGTGAGTGTGTGAGTGACTGGGTGAGTGTGTGAAACTGTCCACAGGGGTGTGTGTGTGTGTGTGAGTGACTGGGTGAGTGTGTGAAACTGTCCACAGGTGTGTGTGTGTGTGTGTGTGTGTGTGTGAGTGACTGTGTGTGTGTGTGAAACTGTCCACAGGGGTGTGTGTGTGTGTGAGTGACTGTGTGAGTGTGTGAAATTGTCCACAGGTGTGAGTGTGTGAGTGTGAGTGTGTGTGTGTGTGTGTGTGAAACTGTCCACAGGTGTGTGTGAGTGTGTGTGTCTGTGTGTGTGTGTGAAACTGTCCACAGGTGTGTGTGTGTGTGTGAGTGACTGGGTGAGTGTGTGAAACTGTCCACAGGTGTGAGTGTGTGTGAGTGACTGGGTGAGTGTGTGAAACTGTCCACAGGTGTGTGTGTGTGTGAGTGACTGGGTGAGTGTGTGAAACTGTCCACAGGTGTGAGTGTGTGAGTGACTGGGTGAGTGTGTTAAACTGTCCACTGCTGTGAGTGTGTGAGTGACTGGGTGAGTGTGTGACACTGTCCACAGGTGTGAGTGTGTGAGTGACTGGGTGAGTGTGTGACACTGTCCACAGGTGTGAGTGTGTGAGTGACTGGGTGAGTGTGTGAAACTGTCCACAGGTGTGAGTGTGTGAGTGACTGGGTGAGTGTGTGAAACTGTCCACAGGTGTGTGTGTGTGAGTGACTGGGTGAGTGTGTGAAACTGTCCACAGGTGTGAGTGTGAGTGTGTGTGTGTGAGTGACTGGGTGAGTGTGTGAAACTGTCCACTGGTGTGAGTGTGTGAGTGACTGTGTGAGTGTGTGAAACTGTCCACAGGTGTGAGTGTGAGTGTGTGTGTGTGAGTGACTGGGTGAGTGTGTGAAACTGTCCACAGGTGTGAGTGTGAGTGTGTGTGTGTGAGTGACTGGGTGAGTGTGTGAAACTGTCCACTGGTGTGAGTGTGTGAGTGACTGTGTGAGTGTGTGAAACTGTCCACAGGTGTGAGTGTGTGAGTGACTGGATGAGTGTGTGATACTGTCCACAGGTGTGTGTGTGTGAGTGACTGGGTGAGTGTGTGAAACTGTCCACAGGTGTGAGTGTGTGAGTGACTGGATGAGTGTGTGATACTGTCCACAGGTGTGTGTGTGTGAGTGACTGGGTGAGTGTGTGAAACTGTCCACAGGTGTGAGTGTGAGTGTGTGTGTGTGAGTGACTGGGTGAGTGTGTGAAACTGTCCACAGGTGTGAGTGTGTGAGTGACTGGATGAGTGTGTGACACTGTCCACAGGTGTGAGTGTGTGAGTGACTGGGTGAGTGTGTGACACTGTCAGGGTTGTGTTCCTTCCCTGCACCCGATGAACCCAGAGAAGGAAGAAGCCATTACAGAAGATGAATGAACAAACAGAAGAAGTGATGAGGTGGGTTAAAAAGTTTCCTCGGTGCTGGAGGACATCAGCTCCTGATTCAGTGAATCCGTCTTCAGAGAAGTGAGAGAACGCTTGGCCTACGGCGACTCGAAAGAGCACAGAAAAAGCCAAGGATCTAAGCCCGGATCTCGGAGGCTGAAGAGGCTGAAGAGCCTGAGACATCACGCCGAATTTGGGCTGGAGCCTTAAACCAATGTTCCCTGTTTCCCACTCGGGGCTTTTCATCCCTCTCCGCTGAGCGGGTAACGAGTGCAGACACAGAGGACGAATAGAGATCAGAGCCAGTTTAATAAGACTGGAGATCCCTTCCAACATTCGTCTCACTAAGACATGCTTGTTTTTTCACCGTGCTGGTTACACAGAGAAGCCTCGGAGACACCTCCGCGTCTGTCCCTCAGAGCCACAACCACACAGCGGTGGGAGGAGTGTAAAATGAGCCACCCTGAAGGTGAAGAAGAGGGCTCTGGATCCACGTGGGAGTCCGGGGGACTCACGGGTCATGTGCGTAGATGTGCATATAGTTAAACGTATGGCTTTATTATACGCACACACATGGAGCACACAGGAAGGAAGGAGGCACACCCCTGGGTGCAGTTGGTGTTAAGGTGCCTTACTGAAGTTGAGGGAGGAGACAGTGCTGTTCCTTCCCACCGCCCCCAGTCTTCCTGATGGTGGAAGAACAGAACCTGCAAACCTTTACAAGCCCAGGTTTTGGCCACGTATTCAGTGTTTCCTGTGGTGTGGGATGGCCACCTTAACAACGGAGGGCGGTTACCTTGACAACGCCGTTCACCCACATTGTAAACACTCAATAATAAAAGTCCCTTCAAAGTGTTTAAAGCGTTATTCCTCAGTTTTCAGTCACAGTGTTTAAGGCATCTCTGAGTTTCCCCACAGCTGTGTACAATGTTTTGAATCATTGATTTGAATTTGCACTTGATTCGTGAACCGATTCACTCAATGAGTTGACTCTACACTCAACCCATCGTCCAAACACCGCCCAGAGCACAAAATTCAACAAAGGTACCACCTCGACTAACCGATTTTCTGTGGGGAAACCCCGGTATCCTACATCTGACACCAGCTAGATCAACGACATCTGTCCTTCCAAACCCCACCCGTCATATCAGGACCCCCGGTACGAGCTCGAGTTTCCGTCGCCACCAGGAAAACACAGCAAGGCTCTCCAGCGCAGGACTACAGGAGCAAACCTGGGGCAGAAAGCATGTGACTGATTGACTGCTTCAGAGGGGAGAGTTTGCTGGCTTTGTTCCTCTCTTTCCACAGCTTTACCTCCATCTTCTTTATCACACACTTTCTTTCAAAACACAACAAAACAAAACAAAGAGAAAAGCAATAAAACGCCAGACCACAGTTCCATTTGTTTTCTTTGTTGAGACAGAGGGAGAACAAAATGAGAGAGAGAGTGTGTGTGTGTGTGTGTGAGAGAGAGAGAGAGAGAGAGAGGGAGAGGGAGAATGATTACAGGGCTGTATTTATAACCCTCATTAATTACATGCCTTCCCTACATATCAGAGATGAATTCACTTCATTTCAGACGTCAGCACAAGCAAACAGCCAGAACACGATCTAACTGCTGCCTCGGGGAGACAGGACAGTGTGTGTGTGTGTGTGTGTGTGTGTGTGTGTGTGTTATAGAGAGAGTGCAGTATGCTTAAGTAGGGGTTGTCAAGAGTAAACATTAGCCTAAAGCAAAGGAGGGAAGTTTGTCGGGTACAACAAGAGCCAGTCGTGAGAACATGAGACACATGCTAGCAGTTATTAGCTGCTATAAAGAAGCCTTGACACATCGAGTGTGTGTGTGTGTGTGTGAGTGTGTGAGATAGTGAGAGAAAGTGAGAGATTATTCTCACCCACTGTAGCCCTGCTAGACTGACAAGCTGTGCCTCAAGGCCCATTCAGCTAGAGCTAGCAAGTATGCTAACTGCACTTCCTGTAAACGACGACTCACCAAGTCTCACACAAGACCACCAGCCTGGGGAGAGTGAGGAGCGCATATTTCCTCTCTGAAACACGAACACAACTCAACTACAGCTTCAGTGCAATGTACTGTGAACACAACGCCACTGGAGCTCAACACGCTCGGAGGAGAGCGCTAACAGCCCGAACCTTTTATTTACTTCTAGCTAGTGTTGTGTTTGTGACAGGGGAGAGGGGGGCATTCTACACACCCAGAGAGAGAGGGAGGCCAACTCTCCATGTCGAAGACGCCATGACGAAGAATGAAAACAATCCTCTACACGTGCTGTCTGTTTACAATAAACACGTGAGCGTTTTCATGCAAATACTCAGCCTCTAATCCTCCACCGGCAGCCGCTGAATTTAAATGTTGTTAACATATGAATGGCAGAACGCCTCTATGGGCGGAGCAAAAAAAGCTTGCGCCTCAAAAATGTGCCTCTTTTTGTTTATGCTTCTCTCACAATGCTCCCTGTGGTTTCTATGCCAGGCCCAGCACTGCAGAAACAGCACTATGGAGGAGGGTAGGCAACCAGCACGCCCCCCGTCCTCCTCCCTGACTTCAGGACAGTGCTGTAAATGTGAATTAGCCTCTGCAACTACAAAAGATATGAAATCCAAGTCTGGAAAGGAAAGGGTTAAACCGCATTATACTTTTTCATAGAGCGTTAAATATAAATCCATTCTCTAGAGTGGAGAATGAGAATAACACACACACACAGATTCAGGGCCTACAGGAGACATTAACCCAGCTCGTCCGATTAGTGTCCCCTCATTAAAGCTGCCCGTCCAATCATGTCCTCCATCAGTCAGCGCAGCCAATCAGAACAAGCCTGATGAACACAACTAAAATGACCTCAACTAATCAGACAGAGCGAGTGAGAGTGATTGAGTGTGTGTGTGTGTGTGTGTGTGTTGATCAGTGTGCTGTCAGTGTGTTGAGTGAACCCTTTCACAACTTATCATCACTGATTATCATCACTACAGTGAACACACACACACACACTCGGCTCGTTCATGCTGTCGTTTTCACTGCAGGTCGGTCACCGTATCCGCACTGCGCCGGTCCGGGCTCGTGAAACCGATTACACCGATTCCCTCAGTGCATGAGATCAGGACACGCCGGGAAAACTGTGACGCCACCGTGGAGTGTTGTAAATGTGGAGCTAGTCAGTGGATCCCAGTCATTAATCTGGTTCCTCAGCTCCCTAAGAGCACTTTACCACCAAAGGTACAGGCTACGTTCATGAAAGGGTGGGTGGGGGTGGGGGGGATGTTGCAGAGTCGCTATGGTTCAACTCAGTGCTAGAGCCAGGACAGACATAAACAGACAGAGTCATGGTGTATCTACTGTTTACAGTGGGTCAGGTCATGTGTGGAAATGAGATCTGAGCCATTCTGAGACAGCTGAGAAAAGTAGCCTTGAGGCTCACGGCCCACAGCCCCAGAAAACACACAGATGCAACATTTTCCTCTTTTTATTCTCATATATTTCCCATTTTTCAGGAACGGTAACAGGGCATTTTTCCTGTTTTCCACTTTCCTCATTTCAAAATGGAGAAAAAAATGTCTACAGGCCCCTACGGTTCACTAGCTTCTAACCCAGCACACAACCGAGGACAATTTACCACACTCCAATGCACCAGAACACTATCTCAGGCTTGGAGCTCTTTCTGAAGCTTCTTTATCTCGACTCGCCAACGGACAGCATCAACGAAGAACTTACTCTTCATGGAAACACTACAGGAACGGCTCTAGTCTTAAGCCCTGCAGTGGTCAAGAGGCCAGTTGGGTAGTCTTCACTCTCTCACCTAATCATTCACACACTCCCACACACACACACACACCTGTGAACAGTTTCACAGTCACCCTGTCACTCACACACTCACATCAGTGAACAGATTCACACCATGACCCAGTTATGCATAACAGAAGGCGGTCAGTCCCCCGTCCTCTGACAGCGGGAGGAGGGATGGACATGTTCAGGTCTGAAGCGAGAGCGGAGCTGTAAATAAAGGAAGAACGGTCTCTGAAGGTCAGTCCAAGCACAGCCAGGTGACCTGAGAATGACCTTCACTAAACTGCAAGTGGAAAACAACAAGGTCCATCATGTACAGTAGCGGTCAGAGGCAGGTATTGATTAAGTGTAAAGACCACCAGGAGAGCGATGACCCCTCACAGTGATTTTCTTCAGGGTTCGTGTCGATACGGTTGTGAAAGGTGTGAGAGGAAGACAGGATGCTGCCATATTTCATCCCTCCATTAAAGCCATTACAGAGGATACTCCCATCCTTCACTCATTAAACTGTAAACACAACATCACACTGGGGATGCGAGTGAGTGAGTGAGGATGAGAGTCAGAGAGTGAGGATGTTAGTAAGTGAGTGAGTGAGTGATGTAAGGATATGAGTCAGTGAGTGAGTGAGGATGTTGGTGAGCGAGTGTGTGAGTGAGTGAGTGAGTGAGTGAATGAGGATGTAAGGATGCGAGTCAGTGAGGGAGGGAGGGAGGATGTAAGGATGTGAGTCAGTGAGTGAGTGAGGATGTAAGGACGTGAGTGAGTGAGTGAGTGAGTGAGTGAGTGAGTGAGTGAGTGAGTATGTTTGAGAGTGAGGATGTAAGGATGTGAGTCAGTGAGTGAGTGAGTATGTAAGGATGTGAGTGAGTGAGTGAGTGAGTGAGTGAGTGAGTATGTTTGAGAGTGAGTCAGTGAGTGAGTGAGTGAGGATGTAAGAATATGAGTCAGTGAGTGAGTGAGTATGTTTGAGAGTGAGTCAGTGAGTGAGTGAGTGAGTGAGGATGTAAGGATGTGAGTGAGTGAGTGAGTGAGTGAGTGCGTATGTTTGAGAGTGAGTGAGTGAGTGAGGATGTAAGGGTGTGAGTAAGTGAGTGAGTGAGTATGTTTGAGAGTGAGTCAGTGAGTGAGTGAGTGAGGATGTAAGGATGTGAGTGAGTGAGTGAGTGAGTGCGTATGTTTGAGAGTGAGTGAGTGAGTGAGGATGTAAGGGTGTGAGTCAGTGAGTGAGTGAGGATGTAAGGATGTGAGTGAGTGAGTGAGTGAGTGCGTATGTTTGAGAGTGAGTGAGTGAGTGAGTGAGGATGTAAGGGTGTGAGTCAGTGAGTGAGTGAGTATGTAAGGATGTGAGTGAATGAGTGAGTGAGTGAGTGAGTGAGTGAGGATGTAAGGATGAGGGTCAGTGAATGAGGGAGGATGTGTGTATGAGTGAGTAAGTGAGTGAGCATGAGAGCCAGTGAGTGAGGGAGGGAGGATGAGAGCCAATGAGTGAGTGAGTATGTAAATGAGTATGTGAGACGATATGTATGGGAATATGTGAATGAGTCTGTATTGAAATGAGTAAGTCAGTAGGTATTTGAGTGAATCTATATATGAGTGAGTGAATCTTTGAGAGAGTGAGTATGTGATTGAGTTTAAATGTGAATGAATGAGCATGTCAGTATGTGGGTGAGTGTATACGTATGTGGGTGTTTATGTAAATGAGTGTATGTGTGTGTGTATGATTGGGACAGTGAGTATGATCGCTCATCATCAGAGAATCAGCAGGACAGTACCAGAGTCTGTATGTGAATTGAGTGACTGAGTGAATGGGTAAGTAAGTAACTGAATGAGGATGCAGTTGGCGGATGGTCATGTCTTTGTAAGTGACCTCAGGTCAGGAAAACCAGGCGTGTCCACTGTGAAGGAAAGAATGTACCAACAGAAACCCGCCTCCTTAAACTTGGAAAAAATTTGGAGGTGGTCCCGTTCTCCGGACAAGGGCGATATCCACAGCCGATAATCCATTTCACTGGTCCAGGATCAATGATGCTGAACTGCCGCTTCAGATCGATTCACTTTTACGCCTCTATCCATCCACCTTAACGTATATCATTCCTACTCCCCGTCTATCCACCTTAAAATTACCTTCAACAGAACGGCTCTGAAGCCCCTGGAGACCAGGCTCCTCACTGTGGAACTGACCAGGCTCCGGGAGGCGCTGGGCTTTGAGCGGAGTTCAGCAGGAACACAAAGGATAACAGCTCCATCAGCGCCTCTGCCTACAGCTGTCCTCTACCCTCAGGAAGTCAAGGCTGACCCTCCCACAGTCCATCAGGAGACCATCAAGGGCCCGTCAGGAGACCGGGAGGTCATGCTTCAGCCATTACGCAGGGATTGATCGTAAAGTGACCGTTGCGGCTCGCTAATGTCTCAGGGGTCAGAGCAGCGGTGCTACAGATTAAACGCCTGAGCGTGAGGAAGAGGACGAGCCCGCTGTAAGTGGTCACTGCAAGGGTCCTCAACTCCTCCAACAAAACAGCGGGATGGACGACGTCAACTCTTAAACACCTGAAAATGAGAACGAACACCTCTAAAACTGCATGCGTTTCTGCTAGTGCCTCTATGGGGGTTCTAATGTTATGTTAGCACCAAGGTAAATAGCTCTGGTGGACACCAACATGTTTTTGGCTGTGGTACTGTAGATAAAACCCAGACAGGTGTAGAACCTTAAAGACCTTCATTAAGTCTTCTCTGAAGCTTGTGAGGTTATGGAACAGTGTGTATATATTACTTCTGGGATCATTACCGAATGATTTGACTCATTAAAGGAACCATTGGTATCATTGGAGAGAGGCGTCTGGGGCCTGTTTAGGGCATTAATCACAGGCCAATAACAGATAGGACGGATTTAAACTTCCGCTAGGGCCCCAGAGAGCTTCAAACCGAGAACAATAACAACGTCACACTCATCAGATCATCACTCCAACAATATTAAAGAGTGAGAGAGAGAGAGGTAGTCATTTTTGGACAATCCTCCCACAGCTGGAACCAAAAGTAGGTTCTTTATCACGAATGGTGACAGCGTTTGTGGGCGTGTCGAGATAAAGAAGCTCCAGAAAGAGCTCAGAGCCTCAAATAAAGGGTTATTGTGCAGTGGTGGATGGGGGTGTTATGTTGTCCTCAATGGTGTTCTGGGTAAAAGACCAGAGAACCAGACGGGTCCGTGTAAACTTTCCTTTTTAAATAGGAAATAAACCCAGGACAGTGCTGCGTCTGTGTGTTTCTGGGGCTGTGGTTAGAGCGGCACGAGATGAACAGTGTTTTGTGACGTTTATGTCCTTACAGAGAGCTAAATACACACTCACACACACATTACACACAGTACACAGAGTAAGAGGGCAAAAACAATGTCCTGAGGGGACTGTCCACTCTCTGCAGCATTAGTTCTAAGGGCTTGACCTGGACACTCTGAAACACCTCAGACGACACAAAGAGCAGAGCATGGACACATTTAAGTACCGAGTCTTCTTCAGGGAACAGCGTTCTGGTCTGAAACTGTCCGCTGCTCAGTCAGGCTGCGGTCGGCTGGACTGAGCGTGTCCTCTGGGTGAGTTTTAGTCGAGCTGCTCTTGCAGAACTATGACAGACAACGTTATTTGGCCACTGGTGTCTCACAGGGTCCAGTCCCTGGAGCTGCATCCACTTAGCCTTCAGTCAGCACCGTCCCCGGCTGTGGCACAAGACTCCTGGACATCTGCACCGTTCAGCAGTCGGAGTCAAATGAAGTCCACGTTCTCTGTAGAGTGGACAACGCCACAGCGCGGCTTTACTGACCACTGTCGGCACTGTTGTAAGGACTCCGCCCCCTGACTGTGATTGGCTCTAATCACTGTTTGATCCCAACACAAATGAAGGGGAAGTTCAGGGAGTTTAACAGCCCTCCCTTTCACATTCTCTCGTCCTTTGTCTCCCCACTTTTTCACACTGTCCCTCTCGTCCCACCTGCCCCTCTTTCCTGCCCCCCCCCCGCCCCTTACCCCCTCTCTCCCCCCGCCTCTTGTCCCCTCTCTCATCCTCTCTTCCCCGTCTCTCCTCCTGTGAATTATTCAGGGCTGGTGCACCGCGGCTCGTGAGAGGAGGAGACAGAAATAGCTCTCAGACTGCTAAAACGAGCTCTCTCTCTCACACACACACAGTCTAAAAATAGCTCCCCGCAGCTCCATTATTTATACAGCTCTGATCCACATGGAAACGGAGCAGCAAAATAACGGAATGCTTTCAGGTCAAAGTCACACAATCACACACACCTTAAAGTGGACCAGAGAGATAGAGAGAGGGATAGAGAGAGAAGGATAGAGAGGGGGGGGAGAGGAGAGATAGAGAGAGATAGAGAGAGAGAGAGAAGGATAGAGAGAGAGGGGGAGAGAGATGGGAGAGAGAGAGAGAGAGAGAGAGAGAGAGAGAGAGAGAGAGATAGATAGAGAGGAAGAGAGAGAGGGATAGAGAGAGGAAGAGAGAGAGAGAGATAGAGAGAGAGGAGAGAGAGAGAGGGATAGAGAGAGGAAGAGAGAGAGAGAGATAGAGAGAGAGGAGAGAGAGAAAGGGAGAGATAGAGTTAGGGAGGGAGGGAGAGAGAGAGAAGAAGAAGAGAGAGGAGAGAGAGGAACTGAGAGAGAGAGAGAGAGAGAGAGAGAGAAGAAGAAGAGAGAGGAGAGAGAGGAACTGAGAGAGAGAGAGAGAGAGAGAGAGAGAGAGAGAGAGCAAGCGAGAGAGAGAGAGAGGTGGGGGAGGGTGAAAGTGAAATCCTCAGGGACAGAGAATTATTCACAGTCACTGAGCGAGTCGGAGGAGTCGGCCGGGGCTCGTAAACTTTTTAAGCCGCTCTCTTTTATTCTTCATGACCCAAACTCACCTTCCGCTACAGCAGAGTCACTACTGACCGCACCGCACAGGTCCGCTTCTCCTTCGCTCAGAACCGGCCACTAAAACAAAAACAACAGCCCCGACGCTGCCTGCCCCTAAACCCCCCTCAGATCAGCACCTCCCCGGAGCCTCAGTCCCGGCCCCTGACGCCATCACATCCTCACCGCAGCACCCTCCCTGGACCAGCAGGTGTCCACAAACATCTGACCACCCCGCGCACTACTGTCACCATGGCGACGGCTCCCGTCCACAGCCACGTGCCACCACCAGGTCCTCAGAGTGCTGCAGGATGCTGGGTTAAAGCCGTGGGTAACACCATGCGAGTCCTTCAGTTTCCAGTGTAAACACTGTCTGAGTGGGAGGGGGGGGGGGGGGGGCAGGGAGGGGTCAACAGGGGTCAGCGAAAACAGGACGAAGAGTGTAACCCACTTCTATAAACTGGAACCTGACGTTCTAGAGCCACGACCAGAACAGCACAGACAATACATCACTGTCTGATCTCTCTCTCTCTCACACACACATACACACACACACACACATACAAACACACACACATACACACACCCACATACACATACACCCACATACACATACAGAGTCCCAGATACAAAAAGTAAACACACAGTCCCAGAAACTCTCAAACTGGACATAAACACACACTTGTCCTGAGTGTGAACCTTAGTGGACAGCTCTGATGGCTGGTGAGTGGTGTGTGTGTGTGTGTGTGTGTGTGTGTGTGTTTGAGACTGTGCAGACCGTACACTCGAACCTTCTGTGCTCCTTAATGTGTTCATCTGTTTAAACAGACGCTGCTCAGAGGATCATCAATCTCTCACCACACACACACACACACACACACACACACACACACACACCTGAAACATAACAACAACAACAGCACAGCAATTATGGGTCTGTGCAGAGGTCTTTCTCATTCTCTCCCTCTTCCTCTCACTCTCTGTATCTCCCCTTCACCTCTCTCTCTCTCCCTCTCCTCTTCACCTCTCTCTCTCTCTTCCTCTCCCCCTCTTTGTCTCTCCTTCACCTCTCTCCCCCTCTCTGCCTCTCCTCTTCACCTCTCTCTCTCTTCCTCTCCCCCTCTTTGTCTCTCCTTCACCTCTCTCCCCCTCTCTGCCTCTCCCCTTCACCTCTCTCTCTCTCCCTCTCCTCTTCACCTCTCTCTCTCTCTTCCTCTCCCCCTCTTTGTCTCTCCTTCACCTCTCTCCCCCTCTCTCCCTCTCCTCTTCACCTCTCTCTCTCTCTTCCTCTCCCCCTCTTTGTCTCTCCTTCACCTCTCTCCCCCTCTCTCGTGCCTCTCCCCTTCAACCTCTCTCTCTCTCCTCCTCCTCTCACCTCTCTCTCTCTCTTCCTCTCCCCCTCTTTGTCTCCTTCCTTCACCTCTCTCCCCCTCTCTGCCTCTCCCCTTCACCTCTCTCTCTCTCCCTCTTCCTCTCCTTCTCTGTCTCTCCTTCACCTCTCTCTCCCTTCCTCTCCCTCTCTTTGTCTCTCCTTCACCTCTCTCCCCCTCTCCCCTTCACCTCCTCTCTCTCCCTCTTCCTCTCCTTCACCTGTCTCTTCCTCTCCCTCTCTTTGTCTCTCCTTCACCTCTCTCCCTCTCCTCTCTCTGTCTCTCCCCTTCACCCTCTCTCTCTCTGTCTCTTCCTCTCCCTCTCTTGTCTCTCCTTCACCTCTCTCTCACTCCCCTTCACCTCTCTCTCTCTCTCACTCTCTCTCTCTCTCTCTCTCTCCTCTCTTTGTCTCTCCTTCACCTCTCTCTCTTCCTCTCCTCTCTTTGTCTCTCCTTCACCTCTCTCCCCTCTCTGTCTCTCCCCTTCACCTCTCTCTCTCTCTCTTCCTTCACCTCTCTCCCCCTCTCTGTCTTCCCCTTCACCTCTCTCTCTCTCTCTCTCTCTCTCTCTCTCTCTCTCTCTCTCTCTCCTTCACCTCTCTCCCCCTCTCTGTCTCTACCCTTCACCTCTCCTCTCTCTCTCTCTCTCTCTCTCTCCTTCACCTCTCTCCCCTCTCTGTCTCTCCCCTTCACCTCTCTCTCTCTCTCTCTTTCTCTCCTTCACCTCTCTCCCCCTCTGTCTCTCCCTTCACCTCTCTCTCTCCCTCTCTGTCCCTCCCTTCACCCCCCTCTCTCTCTCTCTCTTCCTCTCCCTCTCTGTCTCTCCCCTTCACCTCTCTCCCCCTCTCTGCCTCTCCCCTTCACCTCTCTCTCTCTCTTCCTCTCCTCTGCCTCTCCCTTCACCTCTCTCTCTCCCTCTTCCTCTCCTTCTCTGCCTCTCCCCTTCACCTCTCTCTCTCTCTCCTTCACCTCTCTCTCTTCCTCTTCCTCTCTTTGTCTCTCCTTCACCTCTCTCTCTCCCTCTCTCTCTCTCTCTCTCTCTTCCTCTTCCTCTCTTTGTCTCTCCTTTCACCTCTCTCTCTCCCTCTCTGTCTCTCCCCTTCACCTCTCTCTCTCTCTGTGTCTCTCTCCCCTTCACCTCTCTCTGTCTCTCTCTGTCTCTCTCCCCATCACCTCTCCTCTCTCTCTCTCTCCCCGGCACCTCTCTCTCTCTCTGTCTCTCTCCCCTTCACCTCGCTCTCCCCTCTCTCTGTCTCTCTCCCCTTCACCTCTCTCGTCTCTCTCTCTGTCTCTTCCCCTTCACCTCTCTCTCTCTCTCCTCTCCCTCTCTTTGTCTCTCCTTCACCTCTCTCTCTCCCTCTCTGTCCCTTCCCCTTCAACTCTCTCTCTCTCTCTCTTCCTCTCTTTGTCTCTCCTTCACCTCTCTCTCTCCTCTGTCTCTTTCCCCTTCACCTCTCTCTCTGTCTCTTTCCCCTTCACCTCTCTCTCTGTCTCTTCCCCTTCACCTCTCTCTCTCTCTCCCTCCCTCTCTCTCTCTCTCTCTCTCTCTCTCTCTCTCTCTAATTAACTCCGTTTAATGAAAAGGGAAACTCTAGTGGATCGTGTGAGAGAAATAAGGCTGTGGTTTGTGTTCAGTGGAGGGTCCGAGAGGAGCACGTCTCCGTCCCACGTCCTGAATAAACCCACACGTGTTTAAGCACCGGGGTCTTTCAGAATGGACACCATCAGCAACGCAGTGTTAGCGCAGAATTACCCCCCTCTCCTCGGAGTGTCCCAGTGCTGTGCGCTGCGTGCGGGTCGGTGTGCGCCGGTTAATTAAAAAGACCCTCTTGCAGGGTCCAGGACCCTATGAGACCACCTTTACTGACGTCCCTGTGTGTGTTGGTGCATTGTGCTTGCATAATTAGGAGACCCCCCCCCTCAATCTGATAGAGTGTGT
>NC_089803.1:13840968-13851267 GCF_029633855.1 Hoplias malabaricus | reverse complement strand
AGAGAGAGAGAGAGAGAGAGAGTTATTTTAAGCTCACAAACACAGGCAATTACAGAAGTATCATTGTATGTGCATTAAATATTAAGGAAGCAGTTTCCAGACATTCTTCCAGCCAGGACCCTCATGTTCAGACCCTGTCCTGAGATCCCCTCAGAGACCACCCCCATCACAATGAGACCCTGAGGATGTTTACTTTCACCACACAGCACTGAGAGTGGCACTTTTAATTGTCAAAGCCCCCGCGGCTCTGAAAGCACTGGCATCTTCCCTCCTTTTCATTTATCACTGATGAAGTCCCATCCATGTACACACACATACACACACACACACACACACACATACACAAATAATTAGGAAGTAAATGTTAATTCCACCAGATGCTAGTGAGAAAATTTCATGAACAGACACCTGTTCTGATGACATTAGGCCAGAGCCCCACTCTACTATCACAACTGTTACAGCCATCTCCACAAACACACTGAGACTGGGTAAATATGAGTGTGTGAAACTGTCCACAGGTGTGAGTGTTTGAGTGACTGGGTGAGTGTGTGAAACTGTCCACAGGTGTGAGTGTGTGAGTGACTGGGTGAGTGTGTGAAACTGTCCACAGGTGTGAGTGTTTGAGTGACTGGGTGAGTGTGTGAAACTGTCCACAGGTGTGAGTGTGTGAGTGACTGGATGAGTGTGTGAAACTGTCCACAGGTGAGAGTGTTTGAGTGACTGGGTGAGTGTGTGAAACTGTCCACAGGTGTGAGTGTGTGAGTGACTGGGTGAGTGTGTGAAACTGTCCACAGGTGTGAGTGTGTGATTGACTGGGTGAGTGTGTGAAACTGTCCACAGGTGTGAGTGTGCGAGTGACTGGGTGAGTGTGTGAAACTGTCCACAGGTGAGAGTGTTTGAGTGACTGGGTGAGTGTGTGAAACTGTCCACAGGTGTGAGTGTGTGAGTGACTGGGTGAGTGTGTGAAACTGTCCAGAGGTGTGAGTGACTGGGTGAGTGTGTGAAACTGTCCACAGGTGTGAGTGTGTGAGTGACTGGGTGAGTGTGTGAAACTGTCCACAGGTGTGAGTGTGTGAGTGACTGGGTGAGTGTGTGAAACTGTCCACAGGTGTGAGTGTGTGAGTGACTGGGTGAGTGTGTGAAACTGTCCACAGGTGTGAGTGTGTGAGTGACAGGGTGAGTGTTTGAGTGACAGGGTGAGGGTGTGAGTGACAGGGTGAGTGTGCGAGTGACATGGTGAGTGTGCGAGTGACATGGTGAGTGTGCGAGTGACAGGGTGAGTGTGTGAAACTGTCCACAGGTGTGAGTGTGCGAGTGACTGGGTGAGTGTGTGAAACTGTCCACAGGTGTGAGTGTGCGAGTGACTGGGTGAGTGTGTGAAACTGTCCACAGGTGTGAGTGTGCGAGTGACTGGGTGAGTGTGTGAAACTGTCCACAGGTGAGAGTGTTTGAGTGACTGGGTGAGTGTGTGAAACTGTCCAGAGGTGTGAGTGTGTGAGTGACTGGGTGAGTGTGTGAAACTGTCCACAGGTGTGAGTGTGTGAGTGACTGGGTGAGTGTGTGAAACTGTCCACAGGTGTGAGTGTGTGAGTGACTGGGTGAGTGTGTGAAACTGTCCACAGGTGTGAGTGTGTGAGTGACTGGGTGAGTGTGTGAAACTGTCCACAGGTGTGAGTGTGTGAGTGACAGGGTGAGTGTTTGAGTGACAGGGTGAGGGTGTGAGTGACAGGGTGAGTGTGTGAGTGACAGGGTGAGTGTGCGAGTGACATGGTGAGTGTGCGAGTGACAGGGTGAGGGTGTGAGTGACTGAGTGAGGGTGTGAGTGTGCGAGTGACAGGGTGAGCGTGTGAGTGACAGGGTGAGGGTGTGAGTGACAGGGTGAGGGTGTGAGTGACTGGGTGAGGGTGTGAGTGACAGGGTGAGGGTGTGAAACAGGTGTGTAAGAACTGTCCCTGGTGAAGATTTTAGAGCTGTTAAACACCTCAGACGTCTGGTTCCATTCAGCTCCACTGTGAAGGTTTGTGGTTCTGAGCTGTTACCTCTGTGGCCCCTGGGAGACCAGAGAGAGCCGCTTTAAAGAGTGGAGTAAAGTGAGGATAATAACTCTCCATCTCTAAAGGTTAAAGGAGGAGAAAGAAGGGCAGATTCCAATAAGTATTCAGAGGGACTGGTGCGGACTGGAGTGGGCACCTACGTCCAGTTAAATTATTCAGCACAGCCAAACGGGTCCGGAGCCTTCCCCCTGAATTCACAATCACCACACACTCAGCCTCACTTCCCCTACTGGATCTACACAGGAACGAGTGGACACACAGGAGAAAACACACACACACACACACACACACACACTGTCCTGCAAGAGATAATCGGAGGACTCCTACATACCACACCAAGGACAAAGCACTATAACATACACAAGCACAGAGAGAGAGAGAGAGAGAGAGAGAGAGAGAGAGAGAGAGCAAAGAATAGAGAAAAGAAAAGGAGGGAAAAAGACAAGAGAAGAGAAGAGAAAAAAGAAGAGAAGAAGGGAACAGATGAGAGAAAAGAGAAGAGTGATGAGGGAAAGGAGAGAAGAGAAAGGAAAAGAAGAGAAGAAAAAAGAGGAGAGAAAGAAGAGAAGCAAAGTGAATAGAAGAGAGAAGAGAAAAGAAGAGAAGAGAATGTTACATTATTACGTCACACACAGCGTTGTAAACCATTGTATGCCTTTTTTTATTAATGCCTTCCTGCCTTTTCCAATAAAGCTTTTAAAGCCCACAATGGATTCATTAATAGCCCTTAAACAGACTAAAAGAACATTAGAGAGGACCCCAGATAAATGTAGCTTCCCTGGACCCAAAATATGCTTTTATTCTCAAACTTTTATTTTGAAAATGCGCCGTGTTTCGGCAGTGAGTCGGACACAGGGTGGTCTTCTTTCAGCCTTCGTTTCAAATCTAAACCTGCTCCAATCACCAGCTCCACCTCCGCTTCACCGTCAGAGTGTGGTTTATAACGTTAGTGTTCACCAGCTCTGGGCTCGAGGTCAGAGACGAGAGCACGACAGATAACAGTGAGGGGTCACTACAGCTCTGAAAGAGGCCTGTATTTAACCGTCAGTGAAACAGAGGAGGAGCTGAGAGTCAGTGAACGTTAACATCGGCTGTGTTCAGGTCGTGAGGAAGCGCTCTCTCTGACCGTGTCCCAAACCGCACACTGCTGCACTGAACAGTGGGGAAATATACACACACCACCCTCAGCAGTGTCTCTGTAGTGTGTGAGGGTCCACAGCCTCACTCTCTAACGTTAATGTGAATCTAACACTGTTCCACATCGTTATAAATGCAGTACTTTACTGCCTCCTCTACATAGGAATCAGCTTAGAGCTAATACTGTGTGTACGGGGTGGGCTTTGACTCAGTGAATATGTCCCCCTCCAAATATCAAACTCACTCCTGCGCCCTGCACCTGCCTTTGCTCAGTGTTTCAGACTGAAAAGTGAGGAACTGGAGCCCAGGTTAAATATGAGGCCAGTTCTGTGTGTGTGTGAACACTGATGTTAATGTTGTATTAATATAATGTTAAGCTACTGATGTAGAGAGAGAAGGTGGTGTTGCTTCAGTAATTTAGATCATTGTAAATCATTGTTTGGGGGCGATGTGGTGCAGGTGGGGCACGTCTGAGGTGGGGAATGATAGAAACAGTTTGAGAACCACTGCAGTAATTAACGTTACATGCTACATTCACCTCGCATCACTTCACACGTCGAGTGAGTGAGTGAGTGAGTGAGTAAGTGTGTGAGTGAGTGAGAGAGTGGGTGAGTGAGTGAGTGAGTGAGTGAGTGAGTGAGTAATTGAGTGAGTGAGTGAGTGAGTGAGAGAGTGACTGAGTGAGTGAGTGAGAGAGTGAATGTGTGAGTGAATGAGTGAGAGAGTGAATGCGTGAGTGAGTGAGTGAAAGTGAATGAGTGTGTGAGTGAGTGAGTGAGATAGTGAGAGTGAGTGAGTGAGTAATTGAGTGACTGAGTGAGTGAGTGAATAATTGAGTGACTGAGTGAGTGAGTAATTGAGTGAGTGAGTGAGAGAGTGAGTGAGTGAGAGCGTGAGTGAGTGAGTGAATGAGTGAGATTGTGTGAGTAATTCAGTGAGTAAGTAAATGAATGGGTGAGTGAGAGAGTGAGTGAGTGAGTGAGAGAGTGAGAGAGTGAGAGTGTGAGTGAGAGTGTAAGTGAGCAAGTGAAAGAGTGAGTGAGTGAATGAGTGAGATTGTGTGAGTAATTCAGTGAGTGAGTAAATGAATGGGTGAGTAAGAGAGTGAGTGAGTGAGTGAGAGAGTGAGAGTGTGAGTGAGAGTGTAAGTGAGCAAGTGAAAGAGTGAGTGAGTGAGATAGTGCGAGTGAGTGAGTAATTGAGAGACTGAGAGAGTGAGTGAATGAATGGGTGAGTGAGAGTGTGAGAGAGTGAGTGAGTAAGTGAGTGTGTGAGTGAGTGGGTGAGTGTGTGAGTGAGTGAGTGAGTGAAAGAGTGAGTGTGTGAGTGAGTGAGTGTTTAACTTTTGAAGAGCAGTGAAACAAGCCTCTAGCAAAGCGAACATAAGTTTCAAACGTCTTTTACTTTCCCTCAAACATGCTCCTAAAGGACAGACCCAAAGCGTCACCACAGCAACGGGAGTTCAGATGACGCTGACGCTGCTGCACGTCAGGAATCAGGGCTAAACACGACTGACGCAGCGTGGGTTCTGTACGTTCAGAAAACGACCACAGTGCAGTGTGTCCGGCACATGCCCACTCTTAAAAACAAAGGTGCTTTAGGGGCTCTAGGTCTGTCTAGAACCTTGGGTTCCATACAGAGCCATCAGTATGACTGAACCTCCCCAGGGGGAGGGGGCTGGAGGGAAAGGCACCTTTAAAAAGAACAGCACAGAGCTTCAGGTGAAAGAGACATTCGCCGTTTCTCTCTGTTCCAGACAAGAAAATAAACGTGAAGGGAAATGTTTGGACAGAGAGGACGTCCGAGCTGAAGACCACACACACTCCCTCTAACCGACAGGAGAAACACACACACACACACACACACACACACACACACACACACACACACACACACACACAGTCTCAAAACCACAAGACAAATACACACTCTAAAATAAACGGCAGCCAGAAACTATCTGTCAAATATTCATCAGAGAGAGAGAGAGAGAGAGAGAGAGACAGAGAGAGAGAGAGAGCGCGAGAGAGAGAGCGCGAGAGAGAGAGCGCGAGAGAGAGAGAGCGAGAGAGAGAGAGACAGAGAGAGACAGAGAGAGAGCGAGAGAGAGAGAGACAGAGAGAGAGCGAGAGAGAGCGAGAGAGAGAGAGAGACAGAGAGAGAGAGAGAGAGACACACAGAGAGAGAGACAGAGACAGAGAGATAGAGAGAGAGGAACTATTCTCTCTATTTATACCCAGAAAACACCTCCTTGAAGGTGGTCATCTGAGGGTCCTGAACACGTACAGAACAGTGTGTAATAACGTATAAATTTTAGAACTCCACAGTGGACAGTGAAGGCAGAAACAAGGAGGCAGTGTGTGTGTGTGTGTGTGTGTGTGTGTGTGTGTACCTGGTAGCTGGCAGTGTGCTGACCCTAGTGAAGAAAACAGACGGCTCCACGTCCACTTTGACCCCCAGGCTGATCTCTCTGTAGTAACCTTCCACCTGCCCCACACCTCCACTGTACCTGAAACATAGCACCGCCTCTAGAGTCTGGAGAGAGAGAGAGAGAGAGAGAGAGAGAGAGAGAGAGAACACTTATAATAAACAATTTAAATCAAGGTTCACAGTCGGTTTCTTCGCCATTCGCTGCTCTGTGGTTTGTCCGTGCGCTGGAAAAAGCTCCGGTGTTCGTACACAGCCTTGGCTCCGTAAATAGGACATAAACTAAGTGTCTCAGTCTCTCTCTCTTTCTCTCTCTGCCACAGCTAAGTTTAAACAGTTTGGGTGGTGGAGAGACCTCTAAACATTGAAAGAGATGAGGATGTTGCACTATTCCTGCTCCATGGGTGGGTAACACTGACTTTGTTGCTGTTTGAAGTTCTACAAACGTAAACAGCTGGAGTTACTGTAGAATGGTGAGGGGTGTCTCAAAGTGAGGGGTGTTAAGGGCCAGTTTAAGGTAAAGCGATGTGTTAGTGGGAATAAAGCTGGACAGACCCTGGACTCTCCTGCTCTGTCCTTCACACTGATGGATGAGAGGGGGATAGAGGGAGAGTGAAAAGGCAAAAGGGTGGGAGGAGTCAAACTCTCTCAGCGAGTCCTGTCACTGACTGTGTGTGTGTGTTATACAGAGGAGAAAGCTACGTTTATGTAATCAAGCTCTGTTCTGATTGGTCTGAACCAGTCCTTATAACTTCAGTACAGACTCCAAAATCTGTACTCTGGATAAACAGCTGTATGTAAATGTCTTGCTATTGTGACATCACAAAAGCAATGATTCCTTATGCAGACAGTGCAGTTTACAAACAAACCTAACAACAACAACAACTACATGTAGTTTCCATTTTCCTCTTAGAGCTGGGTAAGCTTTGTTAGAAGAGACGTGTTTTCTCCTACCCTCCTCCTAAAGTTACATAGTGCGGTTTCTGCAGTGCTGAGCCTGGAGGAGCAACAACAGAGGCTCTATGCTCCCTGCTACAGCTCAGTGGAGAATTACAATCATTTTGAAGCTTTGAATATTAAGATAAAAGTTTACATAGTGTTTCACACAAACAATGTTCACACATGGAATCCTTTCACACACACAGCGCTCAGCCGGAGACAGCCCATGTCAGATACGTTCTCGTGTACTAGAGCATTGACCAACACTGTCTTTCCTCCAGTACCCATTCAGTTTGTTTGTTTGTTTATATCACTGAAGGGGGACTACTATGCTCTAAACAGAGGTACTGCTTATGACTGCAAACGCTGTCAGTGGGATGTTACCTGGACTTTGACCCAGGGAGCTGACAGGCTAATGATCGGTGCTACTTATCCAGACACTTGTGCTGTCTAGAAGAGTCCAAGGGTCACGTGCATGTCTGAAAAGGGCTGCCATGTGTATGGATCTGTTTAATTAGCTGCATTTCTGTGATTAATTCATCCACAAAACATTTTAAGAAAGTGCTTTTTTTTTGTTAAAACTGAGTCACTGCTGAGGCTCTGTGAATAATGTCACTATGAATAATGAATGGACGAGATCTGGACAGCGAAATGAACAAATGAGCAAAACAAAAGCTGTGTGTGTGTGTGTATAAACTCTTTTCCGGAGCCCTCTTAATGCACATCAAAGTCAGTGTGATTAGATTCATCTTTAATTTATCACCAAGAGAAAGATGAAAGTAGAGAGAGAGAGAAAGAGAGAGAGAGAGAAAGAGAGAGAGAGAGAGAGAGAGAGAGAGAGAAAGAAGAAAGCAGTGGAGTGTCGTTAAGAAACAGACTCTTTCTAATGAGACGTTTAAATCATTTGCTCTCACACACCTGTGTCAGAACAGAGCAACAAATAAATTAAAAACATAGACAGAGAGAGAGAGAGAAAGGGAGGTGAGAAAAGATTATGGAATTCTTGTAGGAGACTTAGACACACATGTATCAGTCTAGATTTATCCATGTTACTAGTCTCATTAATGTGCATCATTTAAAGAGAAGAAACAGACACACAAACCATGCAGCGATAACTTTTATAATGACAGCAGAGACCTTAGAATTGCCCCGCCCCCTCATCTGAGTCTGTCCAATCACAGCGCTGGACCCACATTTATGTGAGAGTGCAAAGACAAGGCTAAATGTAGCAAAACAGACACAACGAGCGCGGAGAAATAACGAAGAAAAGGACAATGGAGAAGAAAGTGGACAGAGTGAAAACGGCTAAAAACCAGAGCTTCTGCTCCTCACTGCTGTGCGCTCGGGGTCGGGGTGAACAGCGAGTGGCTCATTATCATTTAATTGTTCTGAACAGGGCTGTTTAGACAGGGAGAGAACGCTGCTGTATGGGTTTGATCTTTGTGGTGTTTTGACCAAAGCAGGTCACAAGAGTTACACTAAGAACCAGCACAGATGTCTGCAGTGCGTTGATCTGTCTAATGACACTGTTAGCTGCAGCTTGAATAAGGAGCAGCTTCATGTGTCTCAGAGGGAGAACATGCTCCTCACCATTTCAGGCTGGGGGCATTCTGTGTGGGGGGGAGTTCTAGATGATGGAAACACTGAAGAAACCATATGCTCAAAATGACGATGTGAAAATGACAATACTAATAATAATAATGACAACACAAGTGGAAAAAAGTAAGGCACCTCCTAGCCAAAGTTGCAATTTTGCTATAACTATGTCTCTGTGCTGAAGCTCTTTCTCACGCAGCTCTTACTGTTCCTCTGACTGACGTCATTTTCTCTTTCCTCTACTGATCTCTTGCTCTGCCCTGAATCTCTCATGTTCGTCTTTCTCTTTCTTCAGGTGTGTCTGTTTGAAAAGTGAGAACAAAAAGACCTGGACAACTAAAGAGATGGTGATAGTGCCCAGAGAATTACAGACTACAGTGTGGTGCAGCAGTGCAGGGCAGCGGTAAGGTACAATGAGAATGAGCAGAGTAAAATACTGCTTCATAAAATAAGCAGAGAACAGTGCAGTGATGAAGAGTACAGTGCAGTAAAGACGAACAGAGTACAGCAGAGCAGTGGAGAGAAGAAGAGAGTAAAGTTGGAGAAAGCATGGGCTATGACATATCAGAGGTCCAGTAGAGAAATATAGCAGACGTATTCTGGTTTGAGCCATACAGTTAGTATAGCAGAGCAGAGGTGAAGAGTACAGTAAAGTAGGGTACAGTAGAGTACAATAAATTAGGGTACAGTTAATGAAGAAAGGTAGGGTAGAGGGTACAGTAGGGTACAGTTGAGTACAGTATAGTAGGGTAGAGGGTACAGTTGAGTACAGTATAGTAGGGTAGAGGGTACAGTAGGGTACAGTTGAGTACAGTATAGTAGGTTAGAGGGTACAGTTGAGTACAGTATAGTAGGGTAGATGGTACAGTAGGGTACAGCTGAGTTCAGTATAGTAGGATAGAGGGTACAGCTGAGTACGGTATAGTAGAGTGTACAGTAGGGTACAGTATAGTAGGGTAGAGGGTACAGCTGAGTACATTATAGTAGGGTAGAGGGTACAGTAGGGTACAGTTGAGTACAGTATAGTAGGATAGAGGGTACAGCTGAGTACAGTATAGTAGAGGGTACAGTAGGGTACAGTTGAGTACAGTATAGTAGGGTATAGGGTACAGTATGGTACAGTTGAGTACAATTGAGTACAGTATAGAAGGTTAGAGGGTACAGTAGGGTACAGTTGAGTACAGTATAGTAGGGTAGAGGGTACAGTAGGGTACAGCTGAGTATGGTATAGTAGAGTAGAGTGTACAGTAGAGTACAGTATAGTAGGGTAGAGGGCACAGTAGGGTACAGCTGAGTATGGTATAGTAGAGTAGAGTGTACAGTAAAGTACAGTATAGTAGGGTAGAGGGGACAGCTGAGTATGGCATAGTAGAGTGTACAGTAGGGTAGAGGGTACAGTAGGGTACAGCTGAGTACGGTATAGTAGAGTAGAGGTTACAGTAGGGTACAGCTAAGTATAGTATAGTAGGGTAGAGGGTACAGCTGAGTATGGTATAGTAGAGTAGAGAGTACAGCTGAGTACAGTATAGTAGGATAGAGGGTACAGCTGAGTATGGTATGGTAGAGTAGAGTGTACAGTAGGGTACAGTATAGTAGGGTAGAGGGTACAGCTGAGTATGGTATAGTAGAGTAGAGTGTACAGTATAGTAGGGTAGAGGATACAGTAGGGTACAGTTGAGTACAGTATAGTAGGATAGAGGGTACAGCTGAGTACAGTATAGTAGAGGGTACAGTAGGGTACAGTTGAGTACAGTATAGTAGGGTAGAGGGTACAGTAGGGTACAGTTGAGTACAGTATAGTAGGATAGAGGGTACAGCTGAGTACAGTATAGTAGAGGGTACAGTAGGGTACAGTTGAGTACAGTATAGTAGGGTAGAGGGTACAGTATGGTACAGTTGATTACAGTATAGTAGGGTAGAGTGTACAGTTGAGTACAATTGAGTACAGTATAGAAGGTTAGAGGGTACAGTAGGGTACAGTTGAGTACAGTATAGTAGGGTAGAGGGTACAGTAGGGTACAGCTGAGTATGGTATAGTAGAGTAGAGTGTACAGTAGAGTACAGTATAGTAGGGTAGAGGGCACAGTAGGGTACAGCTGAGTATGGTATAGTAGAGTAGAGTGTACAGTAAAGTACAGTATAGTAGGGT